>NC_051219.1:10401903-10469403 GCF_015220715.1 Pygocentrus nattereri | reverse complement strand
TTTTTCATGTACGTTATTAGTCAAAGCAGATATATAAACATTCATAAAATGCTGAAACTGGGACTTGATCCAACTGGATTAGCAATACAGAGAAATATAACACGTATTAAAATGAAGAGTACGCATTTGTTGAGCGCGGTACCAGGACTAGAACCGTTCTAAAACAGCAATGTATGCATACTACACCAAACCCTTCTTTGAGAAAAAGCAGGGGATCTTTGGTGGTTCTGTGAAATAGACTAGAATCACATCATAGCCAACAGAGCTGGAGGATACAGGCGACCCACTGCTTTCTCTGTATTGGTAAAGCTTTGCATGTAACACCAATAATCTGGAGGCTAAACTGATGAATTCAACCACAAACGCATGTAGTTTATCCAAACCTGACTTTGAGAATAAGATGCTATTACACAAAAGGTCCTGACCAGAACCTACAGCTGCAGGCAGCTCTGCACTCACCGTTACATTAATTACACTGTTTAAGACTGTTGGTTCTTAACGATCACAT
This sequence comes from Pygocentrus nattereri, assembly GCF_015220715.1. Lineage (NCBI taxonomy): Eukaryota > Metazoa > Chordata > Actinopteri > Characiformes > Serrasalmidae > Pygocentrus > Pygocentrus nattereri. The sequence goes on along the minus strand of NC_051219.1, from coordinate 10,468,895 downwards.
TTCTTTAATAAACAGGAGAAACTCACATTTCACGGTCTCCGATACGTGTAGCGCACCGCGCATCGGGTATCGTGATATAAATTCAACAAATAAAAGCCCAAGCTTCTGTCGGCTTTAGACTCTGGCTGAAAAAAAAGAGAAATTCAGTTTTTGAATGCTTCTGCCATCTTTTGTCCCAGTAGCACTATGAGGACACGCTAACCCACAGCACCAAAAGGACATGAAAAAGGCAGGAAGAAAATGCCAAGTGCAGATCTGAGCGCTTTGAGGCATTAGCTCCTCACAGAAACACTTAGAGATGAGGAAACCTGCAGAGCGAGAGAGAGAGAGAGAGAGAGAGGGAGAGAGAGAGAGGGAGAGAGAGAGAGAGAGAGAGAGAGAGTGAGAGGGAGTGTGAGGGAGAGGGAGAGAGAGAGAGAGAGAGAGAGAGAGAGAGAGTGGGAGAGAGAGACAGAGAGGGGGAGAGAGAGAGAGAGGGAGAGAGAGAGGGAGAGAGAGAGAGAGTGGGAGAGAGAGAGAGAGGGAGAGAGAGAGAGCGAGAGAGTGGGAGAGAGAGACAGAGAGAGGGAGAGAGAGTGAGAGGGAGAGAGAGAGAGAGAGAGAGAGAGGGAGAGAGAGAGAGAGAGAGAGAGAGAGGGAGAGAGAGTGAGAGGGAGAGAGAGAGAGAGAGAGAGAGAGAGAGAGAGAGGGCGAGAGAGAGGGAGGCAGGCTGCCTGATGGCTGACCCAGCTACTTGAGTCTTGCTATTGAAGTGAAAAGCATTTCATCTCTCCAGAGAAGAGACCCAGAGAGAGGAGCAGACGGGGTGAGCCAAAAAAACAAGCTTTCGCCATTTGTGGACTTAAGCGCTGTCTTGCGTTCCCGTCCTCCCCCCGGCACCGGGGCGCAGCCAAACATTCAGCAGCATCTGACGCCCGATTCGTGCGGCCTTTACAGCGCTGGCTGATCATTAAATACCAGCTTCGTTTTCTTGCCTGGCTCGGATTATTCGTCTGCAGCGAGTTTCTTACGAAGGACGTCGAGGTCACGCTTCACCAGCTGTTTGCTTAACGTGTCAGATTTGCTGTAACTGAGAACGGCACAGCGAGCTGGACAGCGACCCATGAAAACGAAACATTGTTATATGTTGTCAATTTATTCTACAGTAAACAGGGGATCTACAGTGGATCCGTATATTTTTGAATATATCACTTTTTTGTACGGTCTTCATGAACCTCAAGTGCAAAGGGCCTTTAATTAAAATTCAGTGAGGTCCAGTTAGAGGAAATGTCCTGAAGACAAGGTCCGGATTATCATACCAACTTACATCATGATTCAGTGCCATGCACTGTGAACCGAAGCAGCCTTGTATCAACACCTTATACAGTCAACAGCTGCATGTCAAATCAAACAGAGTACAATTCAGTGATATGTCAACAACGTTTATTCTCTTTTTAGATCACGCCATGTAGAATAACTTCCCTCTGACTCACTTTCTTCTCTGACTGCTGTTTCTCGCCTCGTCCCGCCCCTGTGTGCCTCACTCACTCGAGTCTTAGTGCTTACCGTAATGCACAGGTCTGATTGGCCGAGTTGCGTCACGTGTGATATATACAACGCATGCGATTGGTCTGTGAGTCTCCCGGGAAACAGCACAACGTTTAATCATTTTCCCAATAAATCTGCATGAACAACACTTCAACAGGAGTGACTGCTGTTAAACGGCTGTTTTTGCAGCTTAGTTTCTGGATACGGACTGGTGAGCAAATTCTGTGTTTTCAGACTGTAACTATATTTACGCTCTACATCAAACTCTTATTTCAAAAAACAAGGAACAATCCGGTTTCTGTGATATGGACTAGAGCTTTATTATGGCCAAAGCATCACCTGACACTGCCTACCTGTGGCTTTATCCATAGGCAACACTCCAATCATTTCCATGATCTCCTGACAACAAGGCAATCCCAACGTGAGCCATCTTCTGATTCACTACATGACTGCAATGCAGCCTACTGGTGAATTTGACCACAAAACATCGTTTAAAAACAGCAAAAACATGTAAAATATATAAAAACCTTTAGTGCTGGAAAAACACCTAAAGAGAACTAATGAATTTAAGACATTTGAAAGAACCCAAAACATTTGGGTAGCTCCACCCCCATGTTTACTATATATATATATATATATATATATATATATATATATATATATAAAAGATGTAATATCATAAATAATAAAACTGGTCTAAATACAATCAACCAGGCCTAATGCTTCTCTTCTTAATTAAAATGCAGTTGTTTATTGTTTTTAAGCACTGATGATGTGCACAATATAATCCGACCGGCATAATATCGCCCTAACGACATCATTTATCACAATAATAATACTGTCCTCTTGCCCAGCCCTACGTCACAGTCATATTTCCCAGCACATTATGAACTTAAATCACTTTAATTACAGTCAGATTTAGCTTAAATCTGAGAAATGAAATGAACACGTATAATATAAATATAAAATCATATCAGCTAATATCAGTTTTTGGGATTTTAACCCCTTCATTTCGGTATTCGGCTTTCTTTAACGTCCCTCTGAATGAACCATCTCTGTTTAACCTTCTGAACAGGCTCCACAGAAGGAAAACTGACAGCATGGAAAACGGCACTGTAAGTCAAAAACCCCTGAAAGCACCACAGACAGACTGAGATACTCATCAAGCCGGAGCTCCTCTCATGTCACCTGAGCCGCCGCGACGCGCTGATTGGCCGAGCTCCATGAAATTGTTCTTCTTCCACGATGCCGCATTAAACATTCCAATTTCACATCCCAGTGCGCCGCAATGCTGTGAGCAAACACACAGGGACCTCACGCTCTGAGCCCAACAGTGTAACGAGCGGGACATCAGCAAACACGGTTCCACATTACTGACGCAGAACAATGCCCGCATCCGCAGCTACAGGAGCAGCGCTCACTGCTCAGCTGAAGGCGCTGGAGTGACCGCGAGGGCCGATTGCCGGCCTTCAGCGGGTCAGCGAGTACTGCGGTTCCTCAGCCAGGATTCTGTTCTTTGCACGGCAGCGTTTGCTCATCGCATTCAGATGTTGAGGCTCATTCTTCCTGTCTGATGGACTCCTACAGCCGCTCAAGGCTTCCGACACAAAAGTAAAGAGAAAAGGACTCAAACACGTTCAAACACACGATTTCCCTCTTATCCCAGATGTAGTTCATCCAAGACGGGCCTGTTGGCTAAAGTTTGCCCCTTTAGTTTCGCACTGGAGCTACGAGGCTGCTGTAGGCCACAGGTAATGCAAAACGCCGGCATAAATCAGACGCTTGTAGTGTCAGAAGCCACATGAGCCTGTTTGAAATGACGTAAGTAGGAATTATAAGCATAACATTATGACCTTGTTTCTCTGCTCACTGCCCGTTTTATCAGCTCCACTTACTGTATAGCTGCACTCTGTAGTTCTACAATTACAGACTGTAGTCCATCTGTTTCTCTGATACTCTGTTACCCTGTTCTTCAGTGCTTAGGACCCCCATGGACCCTCACAGAGCAGGTACTAGTAGCGGTGGTGTGTTAGAGTGCGTTGCGCTGGTATGAGTGGATCAGGCGCAGCAGCGCTGCTGGAGTTTTTAAACACCTCAGTGTCGCTGCTGGACTGAGAATAGTCCACCAACCAAACCTATCCAGCCATCAGCGTCCTGTGACCACTGTTGAAGGACTAGAGGATGACCAACCCAAGCTGTGCAGCAGCAGATGAGCTGTCGCCTCTGACTTTACACCGACAAGGTGGACTGACCAGGTAGGGTTAAATGCAGAGGTCTAACTCCACAGTGTGCAAACACAGTTGTTGGTTCTTCTGAATGGCTCTGTTTACATCTCAACAAGTGAACAGCGCAGAACTCTGAGCTGGTGATATTCCCCCTTAAACAGCTGGATGAGCTTCAGAGTGTGATGATTTTAATAGTTGAACCGATGCCACCTGGTGGTCATAAGCTTCCGTTACGTAGCTACATTAGCCTTGTGGCTCGATTGACGAAACCAGTTTCAGGCACCAAACGCGTCTTAGCTGATCTAAACTCCAATTAGGGGACAAAGCATTTTCTTTTTCACCAAACCGTCACTTTAAGATCAGTTTAGTTCCGGCGCCTCGGTGCGACCCGAGCGAGACTGAGAGTGACCGGTGTTTGTATCACATACGCAAGCAGGTCACTCACAGGCGCGTGTGCTGACACAGCTGGCGTGGGGAACGTGTGTCTAGCACGCTGACCTCTGGTGTGTGGTGGGATTGTGGGGGTTCAGGCTGGTGGGCAGAAGGTCATTCTCCACACTGCAGGGAAGCCATGACCACTGTCAGTCTGACCGCTGCTGCTCCATTAGCCTCATTCTCTGAGAACATGAGAAGAACTCTCCCTCTCTTCTCTTTCCCTCCAGCATCCTCCCTCCGTCTCAGTCTCAGTCTCCACACTTCTGTTTTAACAGTAAAGATGTCCTATGGAAAAAGAGCTGTATTACTGCAGTGTGTTTCAACTGATACAATGAACTATTAAATAAACGCTCAGAGCTGTGTGAGCATGTCAGAATGCAAAATGATCGACGCCAGCGTCGTCCGGACAACCCGGCTTCTGGGCAGTCGCTACAAAACCAAAACCTAGGATAGCAAACTACACATAATATAGACGTGGCGATGCATCGCTGGCCTGTGTATCATGTATATTGGTCTACCCTGACACTGAGTGCGTTTACATGCACTTAACAATCCGATAAATCCGATTTTTCCGTAATCTGATCAACATGCTCTTAATCAGGTAATAACTCTGGGTGTACAGGAGTCCGACAATCGGATTTCTGCTTGAGAACCAGACAATAAACTCACAGAGGAAGATGTGACGTAAACTTTTATTTAAAAAAAAAAACAGCGCGCCACTTTACCCGAAAATAAGAAAATATACCATCTAGAAAAAAAAGAAGATTTAAATCCTTCATTTCACAAAGTGCGCAGTCGGTGTCCTCATCACTCCCGGGAACGCTGCTCGCTTATTTCAGGTCTGGTTTCGTACAGACTGAGAAATCGGAAAGAAATCAGAGTAAGAGTTTACATGAGCTGAGAAATCTGACTACTGAGCTAAAACCCAGCTCTCTTCATCAGATCTCTTAACCAGCTCTCTAGATCGGAGTCTGCCGTTTATATGACCATCTGAATAATCAGACAACCACAGTAATCCGATTATGCTTGGATTATTGAGTGCATGTAGACACACTATTAACTATTAACACCTCATAATATCTCTTTTCAGTTTTAGTGATATTTCTAGTGACATATATTGGACAGATATATATATATATATATATATATATATATATATATATATATATATTATATGGTCATAATCTTCCTAACTTTAGTAATGCATGCATTCTTGTACTTTATGAAAGAAAATGTAGAAATTGTGACGCTTAATTTATTCCTAATTATTATTAATTAATTATTAGTAGCGATTCATTCGGGGGGCATCGGTTCATTGCCTTTATTTCCACTTATTTGTGCTAAATTATTCATAGGAACGATAATTTTTATTCATTCTACACCCAAGAAGACACGATTAAATACCAGGCGGTTTAAGTTATTCTATAGTATTCCTGCAGAAGGACTGACAGGCCTGCAAGCCTCTACGCTAAGAGGAAAAGAGGGAGTGCAAACAAACCTCCAAGCAAACACCAGCCAAGCCATTACAGCACGTATCTGTAATCACACCAACAAACAGCGCTGACTTATGACCAAATTAGACGGCCCTTCAGTAGGATCGTATTATAAAAGTGGCAATTGAGCGTTACACAACAGAGGAAGCGCTGTGGCATTTTCAAACACAGGGCCTAATCTGATCTAAGCGGGACACAACAGCAGTCGCGTGACAGCAGCTGCAGCAGAGATCAGATCAGCAGAGAGATCTACACAGGAAAGATATACACACTACACAAATCAATTAAACAAACGAGTAAACTGAGCTGACAGGACTGCGCCGCTCTACACACATCACTGTGTGAACGCTTTGCTGGTTGAACACATCAGGGAGCGACTGTCGCGGATTGAAATCAATAACTCGATTTTCTCCAAAATGTCACGCGCGTTTCTGTGATTTTGGACTTCGGCCTGCGGTTTCACGCACAGAGGCCCTCGGCTCGACTGGAGCCCAGAACAGAACCGGCAGCAAAGCCCAGGCAAGCCGAGCGTCCAGCCAGGCGAGGGCTGGAGACTCTAAACCAGGAGACGTCGGCGTGTAAACCCAGTTTTAATCGTCCAGCCAGGCGAGGGCAGGAGACTCTAAACCAGGAGACGTCGGCGTGTAAACCCAGTTTTAATCGTCCAGCCAGGCGAGGGCTGGAGACTCTAAACCAGGAGACGTCGGCGTGTAAACCCAGTTTTAATCGTGTCCTGTTGCTACACCAAAACAAAGGACTCAAGTCCAGGTGTGAAGTAATAAGCGGGAGAGTCACGATTCCCACAATGCATTCTCCTCTACCACACACTGAAAACGGCGAGTGGCTGACTCACGTTTCAGTTCATTACAGCGGTCGACATTAATAAAGTGCAGCGTTTTAAACAATTTACAGTCCAGATGTTCATTCAGTAGCCCTAAGCTAACACACTAGCCACAAGCTAACATGCTAGGAACAACACATCGTTACTGTTTAATATGATAGATAGATAGATAGATAGATAGATAGATAGATAGATAGATAGATAGATAGATAGATAGATAGATAGATAGATAGATAGGTCAGTAGGTAGGAAGGAAGGTAGATAGGTAGATAGGTAGATAGATAGATAGATAGATAGATAGATAGATAGATAGATAGATAGATAGATAGATAGATAGATAGATAGATAGATGCCAGATGTTGCCAAATTTCAGTCCGATTCACTGGTTAGGACGTTAGTAAAGACTTTCGGGGTGGTTTGATATGAAACGCTCTGTTTTAGAGAAGTGGTGGTGATGGGAACCAGACATCTGAACAGGGTAATGCCTCTAAAAGCTCCTCACAGAACGATATTACATGAAACGGCTATGAATGCACTGCCCGATGCCTGAGACATTGCTCTACAGCAGTGCTCAGACAAACCTTCGGCCCTGAACCTTTCTACTCAGGACAGCTGTGGTAAGACCAAAACAGTCCTGAGGCAAACAATTTTCCACTATTTTACCATCATCAACATTATACACAGAAACGCGGTTCGTGTAGATTGGCTGGTCATTTCGTATATTAAATAAAACGGCTGTTTTTGTGCTGTAGCTTTCTATCACCTCCACGTCAAAGATGAACCATCTCACCTCAAATTTAATTACGCAGAAATTCTGAAAGGGCCTCCCTATAAGGCTGCGCGCCACAGTGATGTTCCCATAGGGAACAGGGTTTGGGTATGACATTAAATAATGCCAACCCCATACCGGTGATACAACCACTGTCATCGGTGGCCTGGAGTGGCTCACTGCTTTACAGATCTTCCTAGAACTAGAATATCTAGAAAAAGGAAGCATCCAGAAAACAGGCTAACCACCTCAAACTGGCTGCACAGTCCAGTTCCCTTATGCATTCTTCCAGAGCCATTTTTAACTTCACCCCAGTAAGCACTACACGTGTGAGTACACACACACACACACACACACACACACACACACACACCAGAAGCAGTTCTGAACGGCCGGAGCAGGCGTGGTGTTTAAAGGCCTGATGCAATGTGTTGTAAAGGGAGACAGTTGTAGCTCTATTCCATATTCAGGTCTTAAGCATAAACCAAAAACCCAAAAAATGGGCCCTAAAGTCCAATCACTGCACACACACACACACACAGACACACACACACACACACACACACACACTACATTGCTTCACCTCTGTATTTCATATTAAACAGCAGTTTTACCGTCTCTGTGAACTAATTAGAGCTAGTTGCAGCACAGCTTGCGGCCAGTTTGACGCCCCGAGAGTTCTGTATATAAGAGGTGATGGCATTGATTTCCAAGGAATCATATTACTGAGAGGTGGGAACGCCATCAGAGAGGAATCACCGGAGGAGAACGCATACGTAAATACGGCCTGAGCCAGAACAAGCAGGCGCAGCAGAATCGTTCGAGGCGCCCTGTTTCTGCCTCGGAGAGTCCAGAGGAGAGCGCAGGTGAACGGGCCTGTTACATTTGAACCAGGTCCCCGGCGCAGCCGGGCGCCCAGCTGTTACTGAAGCGTCGTTTTTCTGGTTTAAAAAGACTTTAAAACCTTTTTCGTAGCGATGACGGTGATGAAAAACCTCCCGGACACAACACGACCTTCACAACCTGAACGTTCCGATCACGGTTACACAAAACAGCAAAGAATTTATCACATTATTATTATTTTTTTTGTTAGGGCTGAAGACCGTCGCACATTTGAGACATTCACATTTCACATTTGAACCCAATGACGCTGAGCTGGTCAACTAGGCGCAGGTGATTTAAACCAAACAGAAGCTACCAAGCATCCTTCAGCACGAGCACAGTTAGTGCTGCCGTCTGCACTGCAGCCTCAAGCCTGGTGGTGTGCTTGGCCAGAAAAACAGGCCTAGTTTTAAAGAAAATAACTGTTTTATTTAATCATTTATTAATGATTTATTACTGAATTCAGTCATTATATTGGCCAGAAAATGCCATATTATATTTGGCCTAAATCGTTCAACCCTACAATAAATAATATTTGCTTTTTTTTTTTTTTTTGCTTTACACACTATTAATTTTTTTAACTTTTCTGAATGTTAACTGAAATGTTCTTTTATTCTCATTTTATTGTATATTTTATTGTATGCCTTACAGGGCCCCACTGTAAATAACAGCTTGGTCCCAGTGGGTTGATTCTAGGGTTGTCACGATACCAGAATTTTGATTTCGATACTGATACCACAGACGCGATGCTCGATACCTACTACCACAATGCACTCTCAGGAAAAAAAGCCACTATACGGTCACTGGGGTGGGACCCTCAAGGGGACATCTCAGGACCCTTAGTCAGGGAGCATAACTGAACCATAATAAATCCACTGAAATGATATTTTCTAAGCTGCTTTGACACTAAAAGTGAATGTCGGAACGCCGAATGTTTACTGGAATAAAAGCTCAGCTTCATTTACATTTCTTTTTTAGTCAGTCCCCTTTAATGATGGGAAAACTGGAGTGAAGCTGGTGCTGGCGTATTTAAACAAATGACTCAAATGATCAAAAAGTCAGAGTATTGAACCCCACCATCATATAAATAAGAGAATGAAGTGATATGAATCACAGTATTTAGTTTCTGTGAGGTTTGATAAGTAGAAACAGACACAAACAGAAGTCCACATGTAAAAAAATGCCAAAAAATTGCCCGGAGCGGTGGGCAGCCCTATCTGCGGCGCCCAGGGAGCAGTTTGGGGTTAGGTGTCTTGCTCAAGGACACCTCAGTCATGGACTGTCGGTGCTGGGGCTCGAACCAGCAACCTTCCGGTCACAGGGCCAGTTCCCTAACCTCCAGCCCACGACTGCCCCTCTGTTCTATGTGGGAGTCGAATCTAATTCTTTATTAAATAAAACATTTAGTTGGTCAATATCCTCTAAATTAGAGCCTGGCTGATAGATTGGTTGGCTGATAATATCAACTCACGGATTATCGCTATCGGCAAATATATCGCTGATAACGCGCCGATAATTGGTCGCAGCTTGAGAACCATGTTATAAAGCAAAGCCCTTGATTTAGAGGGGAACCGATTAAAAATAACAAACAAATGAACAGAAATCAAACCTCCGAAGCCTTCCGGATAACTCCGCCCCCAGTTCTCCAACATTTATGTTAAGACGGTTTGTCTGAGTTGAAGAAAAGTGTGAGACGTGTGATTCATGTCAACCAGTGAAGCGCGGTTTAAAACTCGTGGAGCATAAAACCTCCAGGGCGTAACTGAATTCTTAGCTCCTTTAGTTCAGCATCCAAATCAACGGCAACACTCACGTCCTTTAAACACTGACCGCATCCACGGCGCTCGGACAGGTGACGTAAACTGTGATGACGGCAACATCACATCATCACGAGACCACATCGGCCATCCTTTACTCACAGGCTCATGACCCCTCCGAGAGCAGCACCTGGACACGCCTCAACTCCAGACAGGAATCCGCCCGTTTTCCTCAAACCAGTCAAACAGCTACAGCCGTTATAACGAGGCCAGATTTACTGTGGTCAGTTAAGTCTCCTGTCAGCACTCATAGTGCCCGCCACCAATCAAATTCACTGCACAGTAAATCTACACCACCTCCAGACGCTCAGATGGATGGAATGGACGGTGTGTGAGATCGACCGGCCTGCTGGCTCATTCCCAGCAGGTTAATCCCATGTTATAAGATCAATCCGTGACGCACTGCATGTCGTGCAGACCTACTCTGTGCCAACTTGCTTTGGAAAAGTGCTTTATTCATAAGACGGAAGCTTCAAATAGATCATCTGAACACAGTCATGTGACCTGCTGCCTTTAAGGACCCATGTACTGCGTTTTTACACACTCATGATATTTGCATATAAGAAAACCTCAAATCTCCATCACTGTTGTTCTTGAGTTTCGGACATAAGCTGAAAGTGCCCGTTGTCGTTTACGCTGGGTGTAAATTTCACGAAGAACGGACCGGAAGAAACGGCCCAAACCGACGTGGAAAAACATCCGGTTCCATTGACTTACACTAAGAGCGGAGCGGGTTTTCCCTGCTCCTGTAAAGTCCATTTCCATGTCTGAGTTCTGTCCAAATCTTTTCAAATGAAACATTTGGCGGGTCAGTGCTCTTTAAACCAGAGCCTGGCCGATAACATCGCTCGGCCGATAACATCGGCCAATACTGGCAGCACATGGAATTATCGCTATCGGCAAACGCAGCGCTGATAATCGCCGGATTTATGGGTCGTCACACGAGAATCGCGCCATAACGCAACAAGCTTGATTTACGAGAAGAAATAATGAAAAATAAAACAGAAAAAAACGAACAGAAATCAAACCCGCAGAGACTTCTGGATAACTCCGCCCCCGTCCGCCAGCATTGATATGATGTAGGATTGTGTAGCTTTATGTACGGAAATCACTCATTTGTGATATATGTAAATAAGCTCTGCCCTGATAGGCCGCGTCTCTTTCAGTAAGCAGCCCAGGCTGAAACACTCCTTATAGCTTCAGCGTAAATGGGCGGGGCTAAAATGCCGTAGGCTGAAAACTTGATCACTTTAAATTCTTTCATTTTGATATTATTAGTATTATTATTAATGTTATTAATGTTATTATATAGACCTTTTAAATGTCATCCCAGTACCACAGCCTGGCCTTCGTCATCCACAGCATGTTATGAGTGTGATTAAGTGCAGCGGCTGTTGTCAGAGGACACCTCATAACCTGAGGTGGTATCTGTGGTCAGATGCCTGAGAAGATGTCCATCCCTGTCTGCCAGGCTGATCTCGGCCTCTGCATTCTCCAGCAAACAAAAGATAATGGCTCTCATTTCAGCAGCTGCCAAAGACCCGAGCTGCTCACAGTATTTACAGCGCTCCCGCTCCCTCCTTGCTAGCCAAGCCCCCCCGGGACCCCGACAGTGGGGCTGCGAGGGGAGAAGAAGTTGATAAATGAACCAGGAGCGCGTTCACGTCATTAATCTGGCAGGTGGACGAGCCTTTGGACGCCGTTGTTTGGTTCACTAACTGCATCCGGCGGTTCCAGCGGTCCCCTCCCCAAAAACCAGGGGCGCGCGCGGTGAGGAGAACCGCTGGCGCCGCGAACGTTCGGCCACATTTCAGACATGAGGCTCCGCGCGAACCGTCCGCCGTTCCACCCGCCCGCTCAAACCGTCCGACGACAGCCGAAGTTGGCACCTTATTCCAACTCTCCGTTCCACCTTAAATGATGCAGCGGCTCCGTTATGCTGCCTGAGACGCCAGAACGCAACTGCCGCGCCATTTAAGGTGGAACGGAGAATTCGAATAAGGTGCCAACTTCTGGGTGGGTTTATTTGTTAAGCCTGGCTACAACATTAGACCGCCAAAGTGGCGCGGGGGGGCTTCTTATCGTGCTGTCGTGGGGGGCTCACCGTTGCTGGAGATGCGGTTTTCCACGTCGGCTTGGCCGCTGAGTTGGATGTAGAGTCCCATGTAGTGCAAACTCCCCAGGATGACCCCGAACGCGCCCATCGCTGCTGCTAGCGACCACTTCCTCGCATGAGGTGGAGCTCCCGACAGATCCAGAGAGCGGGGGAGTTACTGTTCAGCCAGCTTCACTTCCTTCTTTCTTTATCTGTCGTGTTCTTTTCTTTCCTTCTCCTCTCCAGAAGAAGCTCCTCTCCACACCGAGCTCGCGGCAGAGTCTCCGGCTCGCGCGAGTGAGAGCTGAACGGCGTCTCGCTTTTCCTTTTTTCCCGCTATAAACACACCCGTATTCCGGAGAAGGCCCCGCCCCCCGTGCAGTGATTGGCTAGGAGTTCATACTCACAGACAGTCAGACGTTCTAGAAGCAGAAGCACACGCGGTGGCTCGGGTTCTAGAGCGGCGGAGGGGCTTTGAACTTTCTTCAACCGCCGTCCTAGAACTCTAGAGCGTTCGGAATTCCAGGCGGAATCCCAGCAGGCGGGGCTTGCCTGTAAACGGGTGTGGAAGAGAACAACACGCTACCGCTCTCCCGGTTCTCGCGACTACGGCGGAGGGATACGAATGTAGAGTCGGGAGTGTTGGGGAATGTCAATGAGGCGCACTAATTTATGAAAGTTCATGATCTTTATGCCGCTGTATCTTTTCATAAAGTCTGTTCACAAAAAGTTCATTTCACTGTTTTTCTGTTTTGTTTTGTTTATTTATCTTCATCACTCCATCAGTCGCTGCACCGACCGCTCTGAGGTAAACCAGTTGTAGTTTTCAGCACCAAGAACAGCGCATCCGCTCAGTCGCGGAACATCTTTCCCTTAAAGGGGAACTCCACCGATTGTTGGATCGTCGAGAAACTTACCCGCTCGGGTGTCTTTACAGTGGTGGTGATAGGAACCAGGAGTCTCAGTGTTTACAATGCAAATATAATGACTTTATTTACGATCCAAGCTCAGCGGTAAACCTGCATGGGTCTGCTGTGTGTTTGAGGGCTACAGTGATGATGGTAGGATAGAGGTAAAGGTGGGAAAAACCCAATTTTACTGGGACTATTTTCCTCACAACGCCCTGCATCCACGCCATGAATGTATTCAAATGTGTTACATAAAACAAAAAAAACCGGTAGATCTTCAGTCGAAACTAATTCTGTCTTTTTCATTCTAAATTTATTTGCTGGACGTGACTGGATTAAGATTATCAGACAAAACTGAAGTAAATCCCGCACGTCAGCATTTCTACAAAGAGGGTGTTTCCAATAAAGTGGCCAGTGATTGGATATACACAGGAGGTGTTTCCAATAAAGTGGCCCCGAGTATTAGTACAAGGGGGGTGTGGGTAATAGAGGCCAGTGAGTGACCGCACATGGCGGGTGCTCTGAATGAACCGGAGTGCAGCAGATGCTCTTCACGGTTTTCCCTCTAAACCGAGCCGAATGTTTAAGTAACGTTCACGTCGCGGTTTTGTTTCAGTTTAGCGTTAAGAACTGGGAGGGGCGGAAGCCAATCACTCGGAAAAGGCCATTACTGCCTCAGCTCGCGCGCTCTGATGTGTGAAATTACCGCGCTCATCATCACCACCAGCAGCAGGCTGCGCGGGAAAACCTTCCCGCCAATTCCGCATGCAAATTACCGCCTGCGTCACGCCGCCTGTTGGAACACAGCGCGCGGAACGGACGGCAACGCTGCACAGCCACACACACACACACACACACACACACACACACACACACACACACACAGGCCGCTATCGCTGCCACGGCAACCAGAGACCAGAACGAACGCGCGCTCCCGATCAGTATCGCCATGGAGACGCAAAGTCCTTGAAGCGCCGCGCGTGACCCGGAGATCAGCTTATTTACATTACAGAGGAGGAACATCAGAGATGATGATGATGATGATAAACAAAAGTGCTATTATTATTATTATTATTATTATTATTATCATTAGTAATGATGCACCCTGGGCATTATGAACATGTAGTGCAGCTCAAACTGGAGGCCTCATCATCTCCAGCTGCAGCTCTTCACAGAGTTCTCCTGGTTCAGGTCTTCGTGGTTCTGCTGGCGTGTTTAGAGCGGAGTTAGTCCACCATCTGTGTTAGTCTAAGTCCAGTTCCAGATCCGCTCTGTACCTGAGCGCTGGATCTGGGTGTTTAGAGCTGAAACTTTCAGGCTGAAGATGAAAAACAGCGCGGGCTAAACGCTGTGAAGTGACGCCTGTTTCTTGATCTGTCGCTGGCTTTGTTCACATGCAAAGATTTTGGCTAATCCGATTGAATACATTCTGATCAGACGTTCAGACTGAGGTCTTACCTGCTCACTCAACAATAGGAGGAAAATCTCCGTTAACATGCTCACCACAACTAATCTGATCGAAAACGGTGCTCATGCGTGGAGAACCAGTTAGAGTAAACGTTGCCATGGCAACGAGCATCACGTAAGTCCAGTCAGAGTGAGATGAGCAGCAGTGAGCAGTGCTTGTGTAACTGCTTTAAAATGATGTCAGACTCAGGAAAACGTCCTTCACATGTACTTACAAAGGAAGCGGTGAGAGGAAGACGTCGTGTTCTGAGACACATTAGCTGGACGTCCGTCCCACCGCCGTCTTTTAAAGATCAGAGCATGAACTTCGTCTCCTCTGCAGACCAGCTTCTTCTCCGCCGTGTCGAACATTATAATCTTTCACTGTGACGCGACGCACATGCGCAGAACATACTTACACGTTCCGATTGGGAATGGAATCAGATACAGACGTTCACACAGATACTATTCTTCATTTAAGGGATTATGTACAGGATTGCCCCCCTCACCCAATCGGATAGAAGTCGTATTCCGAATGGCCTTCAATTGAAGCGTTTACATGGACATACTCTATTCCGATTGCGGTATTAGTCGGATAATTAAGGGATTAATAGGTTGCATGTAAAAGTGTAAATAGTGGCTAATTGTCCCCATGGTAACAGCACAGAGCGTAACTGTTTCTGTTGTAACAGCACAAAAAGCAACTAACTGTCCTCATGGTAACATCACAAAGCGCAACTAACTGTTTCTGTTGTAACAGCGCAAAGAGCGACTAACTGTCCCCATGGTAACATCACAAAGCGCAACTAACTGTTTCTGTTGTAACAGCGCAAAGAGCGACTAACTGTCCCCATGGTAACAGTGCAAAGCCCAACTAACTTTCTGTTGTAACAGCGCAAAGAGCGACTAACTGTCCCCATGGTAACAGTGCAAAGCACAACTAACTTTCTGTTGTTACAGCGCAAAGAGAGACTAACTGTCCCCATGGTAACAGTGCAAAGCACAACTAACTTTCTGTTGTTACAGCGCAAAGAGCGACTAACTGTCCCCATGGTAACAGTGCAAAGCCCAACTAACTTTCTGTTGTTACAGCGCAAAGAGAGACTAACTGTCCCCATGGTAACAGTGCAAAGCACAACTAACTTTCTGTTGTTACAGCGCAAAGAGAGACTAACTGTCCCCATGGTAACAGTGCAAAGCACAACTAACTTTCTGTTGTTACAGCGCAAAGAGCGACTAACTGTCCCCATGGTAACAGTGCAAAGCCCAACTAACTTTCTGTTGTTACAGCGCAAAGAGCGACTAACTGTCCCCATGGTAACAGTGCAAAGCCCAACTAACTTTCTGTTGTTACAGCGCAAAGAGCGACTAACTGTCCCCATGGTAACAGTGCAAAGCCCAACTAACTTTCTGTTGTAACAGCGCAAAGAGCGACTAACTGTCCCCATGGTAACAGTGCAAAGCCCAACTAACTTTCTGTTGTTACAGCGCAAAGAGAGACTAACTGTCCCCATGGTAACAGTGCAAAGCACAACTAACTTTCTGTTGTTACAGCGCAAAGAGCGACTAACTGTCCCCATGGTAACAGTGCAAAGCACAACTAACTTTCTGTTGTTACAGCGCAAAGAGAGACTAACTGTCCCCATGGTAACAGTGCAAAGCCCAACTAACTTTCTGTTGTAACAGCGCAAAGAGCGACTAACTGTCCCCATGGTAACAGTGCAAAGCCCAACTAACTTTCTGTTGTAACAGCGCAAAGAGCGACTAACTGTCCCCATGGTAACAGTGCAAAGCCCAACTAACTTTCTGTTGTTACAGCGCAAAGAGAGACTAACTGTCCCCATGGTAACAGTGCAAAGCACAACTAACTTTCTGTTGTTACAGCGCAAAGAGAGACTAACTGTCCCCATGGTAACAGTGCAAAGCACAACTAACTTTCTGTTGTTACAGCGCAAAGAGCGACTAACTGTCCCCATGGTAACAGTGCAAAGCCCAACTAACTTTCTGTTGTAACAGCGCAAAGAGCGACTAACTGTCCCCATGGTAACAGTGCAAAGCCCAACTAACTTTCTGTTGTTACAGCGCAAAGAGAGACTAACTGTCCCCATGGTAACAGTGCAAAGCACAACTAACTTTCTGTTGTTACAGCGCAAAGAGCGACTAACTGTCCCCATGGTAACAGTGCAAAGCCCAACTAACTTTCTGTTGTTACAGCGCAAAGAGCGACTAACTGTCCCCATGGTAACAGTGCAAAGCCCAACTAACTTTCTGTTGTAACAGCGCAAAGAGCGACTAACTGTCCCCATGGTAACAGTGCAAAGCCCAACTAACTTTCTGTTGTTACAGCGCAAAGAGCGACTAACTGTCCCCATGGTAACAGTGCAAAGCCCAACTAACTTTCTGTTGTAACAGCGCAAAGAGCGACTAACTGTCCCCATGGTAACAGTGCAAAGCCCAACTAACTTTCTGTTGTTACAGCGCAAAGAGAGACTAACTGTCCCCATGGTAACAGTGCAAAGCACAACTAACTTTCTGTTGTTACAGCGCAAAGAGCGACTAACTGTCCCCATGGTAACAGTGCAAAGCCCAACTAACTTTCTGTTGTTACAGCGCAAAGAGCGACTAACTGTCCCCATGGTAACAGTGCAAAGCCCAACTAACTTTCTGTTGTAACAGCGCAAAGAGCGACTAACTGTCCCCATGGTAACAGTGCAAAGCCCAACTAACTTTCTGTTGTTACAGCGCAAAGAGAGACTAACTGTCCCCATGGTAACAGTGCAAAGCACAACTAACTTTCTGTTGTTACAGCGCAAAGAGCGACTAACTGTCCCCATGGTAACAGTGCAAAGCCCAACTAACTTTCTGTTGTAACAGCGCAAAGAGCGACTAACTGTCCCCATGGTAACAGTGCAAAGCCCAACTAACTTTCTGTTGTTACAGCGCAAAGAGCGACTAACTGTCCCCATGGTAACAGTGCAAAGCCCAACTAACTTTCTGTTGTAACAGCGCAAAGAGCGACTAACTGTCCCCATGGTAACAGTGCAAAAGTGACTTTCGTGGTGACTCTGCAATGAATGACACTAACCGTCTCCATAGAAACAGCGCAAAGAGCGACGCTAACCTCCTCACTGGCGCAATGTAGTGATAACGTGCGACTTTAGGAGGGAACAGAGAAGAGCGACAGTAAACACCCGCACTTACACTCACTAATCACTTCCACCCGCAGAGGGTCTCTAAAGCGGGTGGGGGTTTAATATGGCACGCGCGCGGCTGCTCTGTAGAGGATCACGCGCAGAGATGAAGAACAGAAAGACGCAGTGAGGGAATGATCCTGATTCACGGAGCGGAATAAAACAGAACCGACCGTCCGCCGCTCAGTGGGAGCCGGACTGACCGGAGCGCTTATTCCACACCAGCTTCAGCTGAGGAGCTTCACTGCACTGTAAAGAGAACCAGGTGAGAGAGAGCTGAGAAACAGTGCGCTGCAGGGCTGTGGACCCTCAGGACTGCAGTTGCACGAGGACAGAACCCCCACGTCGAGCTTGACTAAGGTCAATGGGGGACATTCAGAGTGATGGCCAGACTCCAGCGCAGGAGAGCAGAGGGGCCTGAAAGCACATTCAGGTTAAAGGGGTATTACTCCAGTGAAGTAAGGACACTAGTGGAAGGAACCAAAGCAGATACTTCATTAAACTAACTGGCATTAAAAAGTATCTAAAATGCTTCCCAATATCAAGCACCAGTTCAAGAGTTTGTGGAAACAGTCCGACCAGCTAGAGGAGAAAAATTTCCTTATGTCAAAAAAATTATATTAGCAGGTAATGAGCTATTTTCTCAGATTGCTAACTTAGCATCTTAAAATAAGGAGTTTTCTCAAAATGACTTTTTTTTTTCAAAATTTGGGCTTAATGTCTCAGAAATAACGACTTCTCAAAATGACTTATTTTCTCAAAATTTGGGCTTAATTTCTCAAAAATAACTTTCCCCAAAATGACGTATTTTTTCAAAATGACTTATTTTCTCAAAATTTGAACTTAATGTCTCAAAAGTATCAATTTTTCTTAAAATGACTTATTTTCTCGAAATTTGAACTTAATGTCTCAAAAATATAAATTTTTCTTAAAATAACTTATTTTCTCAAAATTTGAACTTAATGTCTCAAAAATATAAATTTTTCTTAAAATGACTTATTTTCTCAAAATTTGAACTTAATGTCTCAAAAATATCAATTTTTCTTAAAATTACTTATTTTCTCGAAATTTGAACTTAATGTCTCAAAAATATCAATTTTTCTTAAAATGACTTATTTTCTCGAAATTTGAACTTAATGTCTCAAAAATATCAATTTTTCTTAAAATGACTTATTTTCTCGAAATTTGAACTTAATGTCTCAAAAATATCAATTTTTCTTAAAATGACTTATTTTCTCAAAATTTGAACTTAATGTCTCAAAAATATCAATTTTTCTCAAAATAACTTATTTTCTCAAAATTTGAACTTAATGTCTCAAAAATATAAATTTTTCTTAAAATGACTTATTTTCTCAAAATTTGAACTTAATGTCTCAAAAATATCAAATTTTCTTAAAATGACTTATTTTCTCAAAATTTGAACTTAATGTCTCAAAAATATCAATTTTTCTTAAAATGACTTATTTTCTCAAAATTTGAACTTAATGTCTCAAAAATATCAATTTTTCTTAAAATGACTTATTTTCTCGAAATTTGAACTTAATGTCTCAAAAATATCAATTTTTCTTAAAATGACTTATTTTCTCAAAATTTGAACTTAATGTCTCAAAAATATAAATTTTTCTTAAAATAACTTATTTTCTCAAAATTTGAACTTAATGTCTCAAAAATATCAAATTTTCTTAAAATGACTTTTCTCAAAATTTGAACTTAATGTCTCAAAAATATCAATTTTTCTTAAAATGACTTCTTTTCTCAAAATTTGAACTTAATGTCTCAAAATATCAATTTTTCTTAAAATTACTTATTTTCTCGAAATTTGAACTTAATGTCTCAAAAATATCAATTTTTCTTAAAATGACTTCTTTTCTCAAAATTTGAACTTAATGTCTCAAAAATATCAATTTTTCTCAAAATAACTTATTTTCTCAAAATTTGAACTTAATGTCTCAAAAATATAAATTTTTCTTAAAATAACTTATTTTCTCAAAATTTGAACTTAATGTCTCAAAAATATCAATTTTTCTCAAAATAACTTATTTTCTCAAAAAAAAAAATTCTTAGTATCTCGAAAAGGACTTCTCAAAATGACTTCTCAGAATTTTTACTTACTGTTTCAATATAATGACTTTTCTCAAATTGATAATTTCTCAAAAAATGTACTTAATATCTCAGATTTTTTTTTTCAGAATATCTACTTAATATTTCAAAATAATGACTTATTTGCTCAAAATCATAGTATAATTGACATGATTTATTAATGAAATGTATTTATATCATTGAAACTAAGTTATGACTCAATTCTATGTAGAAAGGTATTCAATTTCAAGAAAATGAGAAGTCATTATTAAAATCCACTCCATTTAGACATGTACATCCACTTTTGCAACAGCGTCATTATTTCAAAAGTATGTTGATGATTTATTTTCTTAAAACTTGAGTTATTAAGACTAAATTCTGATATATTACTCTTAAAAAAAGGTTTTTCAAGGGTTCTTTAGTAAAAACAGTGTTTTTTGTACAGAACCATGAACACTCAAAGCATTTGCATACTTAAAGGTTTCTTTGCATGGTGAAATGGTTCTTCAGACTGATGGAGAATGTGTTGGATATAGTTCTTGACATCGTAACAATAGAAGAACCCTTTTTAATGCTACTTGGAACAGTTTTCAAAAAGAATCATATATAACACATTCTCCATCCATCTGAAGAACCATTTCACCATGCAAAGAACCCTTTTAGAACCATACTTTGTGTCATGTGTGTGTGTCAAAAATAGTTACTCAATTTCAAAAAGTAATTATTTTGGGACTAGAGGTCAAAATTTTTGACATGCTGCTGAAATAGCAGAAAAAAAAATCACAGGTTCATTTTTTCTCCTCTACTTGCAGCAAATGGGCTTCTGTAAGAGTCCCTTAAGAGCTGCAGTGCAACTTCACACCACTTGCAGCATCTGACAGTGAAGGAAATGACGTTTGGCAGGTGGCATCCGTCTCTCTGGCCTGAAAAGAAAATGCTAAAACTCCAAAGTGAGAGATGTGACCAGTCAAAGAGCAACACAGGAGCCGAACAAACAACAGAATGAACTTCAAGCCCAAAAAATCCTCAAATTAAATTTGAACATCAGTGATGAAGAATGAGACTCGTCACAGATACAGTCCACCTGAGCAGAAGTGGAAGCACCATTTGGGGAAAAATATACATACACCGACCACAAAGGCAACGGTTTCTAGGTGACAGAACTTGGATAATAAACCCTTTCAACCTAGAAGTTGTACATTAATATTTCAGATTTCATTACTCATCTTTGTTTTGCCGGTGTGTGAAAGGTTCCACTGTTAGAGCAGATCAAGTGCAGCTTCTTGGAAGGTGTGGTTGATGTTTTTTTAAGGACGAACAGCTGATTTACACAGCATTAAGTTGAATGGGATTTTTACCCGGGGTGGCACGGTGGCACGTTGGGTTCGATTCCCCGGCCGGGTGACCGGGGTCCTCTCTGTGTGGAGTTTGCATGTTCTCCCCGTGTCTGCGTGGGTTTCCTCCGGGTTCTCCGGTTTCCTCCCACAGTCCAAAGACATGCAGTCAGGCCAATTGGACATGTTAAATTACCCCTGGGTGTGAGTGTCTGTCTGTCTGCCCTGCGATGGACTGGCGACCTGTCCAGGGTGTATCCTGCCTTCCGCCCGAAGACTGCTGGGATAGGCTCCAGCATCCCCCCGCGACCCTGACGGAGAAGCGGCTTAGAAAATGGATGGATGGATGGATGGGATTTTTATCCAAGTACACGTTTGTGGGTGGAGCTTGAACAGGTCCAATGACTTTCCGTATTTCTGCATAATTAAGTGATTAAGATGTGAACAGAGTCATTCAGAGTGGCTTGGTGCTCCATTCCAGAGACACTTGCTGAGTCCGAGTTGTTCACAGGGGTGGTGATAGGAACCAGAAAAGGTCTAATTCAGATGTTCAATGAGTCTAAAAGCTACATCGGTACAAATGTGATTGCTGTCAGATAAAAACATTGTAGCTGCAAAATGCCAACTTGTCAAGAAAAGGATAAAAGCAAACAGTACGTGTCTTAAGTGTTAATGGAAGTTAATATAGTCATTCTGGAGCATTCTTATTGGTCCATTCATCATGAAAGTTTGATGCGATGTACAGGACAGTTAGTGTTTGCAAATGATGTAAAAAAGAGGCAGAAAAAGGTGCAAGGTTTTGTTCTGACAGCAACGATCGCTTTACAATGAAACTGAGGCCTACAACGGATTTCTCCTGGTACACGCAGGGCTTCCTAAGACAAATCTTTCAGGTTTAGCACTATTTCACCATCTTAACAAAGTTCAACAAAGTTCATGATGAATGGACCAATAAAAATGCTCCATTAAAATCTCTTAACACTCACATTCAAAGCAGAGAATGTTTGTCTCCTTATATAAAGTCATCATTTTGCATAGATACTTGTTTTTCTTTGGACAGCGACGATGAGTTCAGAAGGCTTTGTGGGATTCCCCTTTCGGTAAACGGTGCACCAAGCTCTGAATCACAGGCAGGACGGACAGAAAGAGAGAAAAGACCTAGAGATCCAAACAAACAATACTCTGAACGGTAACCAGCTCAGCATGTTAGCCATTAGCCCATGAGTGGGCCTCTCTGGCTCATCATCAGTGAACAAACATCGCATTACTGACCATTACATCCACAAAATGGGCTTCATCGTACAGAGGAGGCAGAGCATCTCTCCAACAAAAGGAACCAGTGGGGGAAAAAACAGAAAACGAGCTCTACAAACAAACAGCTTTGCTTCTATCTGATGTGATGGTGGGAGAATGAGCTGTTTGAGAGCGCAGGTGTGAAACTCCAGTCCTGCAGGGCCTCAGCACTCCGCTAATGCACCCATTCAGCTCCTGAAGGGCAGCATAATTAGCTGATGTTCTGAGCCAGATGGGTGTTAGAGCGAGGAAAATACACTGGTATTGTCCTCCAGGACCAGTTAGCTTCCATATAAGCAGGAGAGCCGGAGCTTCTCAGGATAAAGACAATGAACTGATGACAAAAAAGCTGCACTATGTAAGTTTTGCAGATTTGGAGACGCCTCTGGTAGAAATGTGTAACTGCACACAACATGCAGAATGCTTTTATAATCGGGTTGTGCTTCCGACCCCTTCGTCGAGGGGATGGCTGACGATTGAGAGTGCGTTGAAAGAGAATTCAAAGAGAACTCGGTCAAAACCTGATGTGTCTTCTGAGGATGTGAGTGAATGGTCTACCACTCATCACATCTTCATCAGTATATTGATTTATGTGTTTATGTAATATGATTTTGGATTTGAGACCTAAAAATTGAGCTGGACCTTCTACGTGAGTCTGAGCGTGTGACGTTAATAAGTAAAAACATATGTGGTCTGAAAAACTACGAACTCAACCCCTTTGATTATTTCAGCCTTTACAGGATGAATTACAGCAGTGCACAGTCTCCACGTATGTCCACTCACTGTCCACTCTATTAGACATCCCTACCTTGTCAGTCCTTCTTGTAGGTGTAAAGCCAGAGACGACAGCTCATCTGCTGCTGCAGTTTGTGTTGATCATCCTCTAGTCCTTCATCAGTGGCCACAGGACGCGGTTGGCTGGACAATTTTGGTTGGTGGAATATTCTCAGTCCAGCAGTGACACTGATGTGTTTAAAAACTCCAGCAGCACAACTGTCTGATCCACTCAGACCAGCACAACACACTAACATACCACCAGCACCACATCAGTGTTACTGGTGTGCTGAGAATGATCCACCAACCAAATGGCACCTGCTCTGTGAGGGTCCTGACCACTGAAGGGTAAAAGGGGTCTAACAAAGTATCAGAGAAACAGATGGACTACAGTCTGTAACTGTAGAACTACAAAGTGGAGCTATACAGTAAGTGGAGCTGATAAAGTGGACAGTGAGTGTAGAAACAAAGTGGTTTTAACATTATGGCTGATGGTGTATATAGACTGTATGACCTACTGAATGGATGGGATGCTTTCGAACAACCAGCAAAGAAAATAGGTGTTTTTCCAGCCCTGGAAAAAAAGGGCTGCTTCCAAAATTGTAATCAAGTCAAGTAGCACACAAGACCACTGACTGACCTTTTTGAGTGTGGCGTTCTTGTTTAAACACTTCTGCTGTTGGCCAGTCGACATGATCTGATGTTCACTATTCCTGACTGCACATAACATCATATACAGAACACTACATGTTCACTATACAAGACATACTGCCATTAAATCACCAAGCACAGACAAAACTCATCCAGAAAATTTAATATCATACAGAAATTGTTGTCACAGCTTTTTTATAACCAAGTTAATGTAAAAAAAATAGTCCAAATGACCAATGCAAATTCTCTAAGCGTCAAGAAAAAAAAAAACAAAAAACAACATTTGACTTTCACCTGTATGACCCTCAGACTAAAGACCGCGGCAGTAAAAACCATCATCAAAGACGGACCCTCTTAATTGAGAAACAGCTGGCTGGGTAATGTCAATCCCCACTGAGCCTGCCACATGGTTTCATTTTTTCTCTAGACCATTTCCCACATCAAAGACACAAAAATACCTTGTTGGACACTCCAGTGGTCACTCGTATCTCAGCCTGACCTGTTACGAGTGGTCTGTCAGTCAGGGACGCGACTTAAAAGAACACACTTTATTTACAGAGGTCACTGAAGGAAGTGAATGACTGGTAGGAGAGTCTCTGCCTGGAGGCTAACTGGAGATTTAGAAGTTGTCCACAAGTTCCATGACCCTTTTCTGCTCGCTCTGCCGGAACTCCTCGTTTTTGCCATCGCCGATGCTTTCTGCAAATTCTGGAAAACAGGAATGGAGAAAACAGCCTGATCAGTGGGTTGAATTCAGTTACTACACATAATGTGCTGCATGCAAGTCTGTAAGAACATGAAGCCCGTTAAACCCCAAACATTTCAGGTTTATTTCATACTAAGGAACATATTCAGGAACTACAGCCACTTCAATGCAAATTAAGGGGGCTATTCTAACGTTATGAGTGGGCTAGGGTTAGGGTAATAAAACCCCAAGTGGGTAATAAAATTTTGGCTTGTCAAGAGGTTAACTCAAAAAACTATCAAAAAGCAAGACAGGAAAAATATCAACGCCTTTGAACTGTGGTGTTGGTGAAAACTTTTTAAGGTGCCCAAGACGGCCACGGAAACAAACGGTACCAAACTAAATAAAACGACACCTCTTATTCTGGACATATGAGAAGAGACAATTCAGTCCAGTTGGAAAAGACAATTATGCTTGGAACAGTTGAAGGTAAATTAGAGATGATCAGCACAAGATGCATGGAGGAATCATGAACAAGCCATTGAGAACAGTCTGAATATTCTGGAGAAACACCATCCATATGGTCAGCAGGAGTCCGAATCAACATGAAGTACACGTTATTCATTTTTCAGATGTTCCTGAGGAGATTAGATGTGACTATACCCTTGCATAAGGAATGGAAAATTCAAAGGAAAATAAGTGAAAAACAGGAGTTTTTATAAGGTATGGAGAAAAGTGGACTCCTAACAACCACCTGCAACACCTGGTAGACACCAAAACTGTCCCCATCAGATAGCCAGCACTATATCTTTCATCTTTGAGAGAGATGAAAAAATGAAGCTGCTTCAGATCTGAAAACATCCGCAGGTGTTTCTGTCCATCCTTCCACTGTGAGAAGACCACTCAGCGCTATGGGTATGAAAGGATGTGTAGCAGCAGAAAGGGAGTTTCCTGAAAGTATGGAAGCTATAATAAAGGTAAAGAGTGGAAACACTAAATACTGAAAAATGATTCTAGTTGTTTAGGCTTCTGCTAAAAATCCTTTTTTCCCCTGATGCTGAACAATGGACCAGTACTTAATGGCTAGAACTGAAACAAATGAAGGGTGGTCTCTGACTTTTGCACAACACTGCATATAAAATCGTAACGTTATATAAACTATGTAAACCCAGTGTGGATGTAAATAAGCATACAAGCAGGCGCTGCGCTATAAAGGAGTCTGCAGTCACAGCACTGCAGGATGAGTGGAGGCTAAGAGCTGCGAGCCCGGCTTTAAATGCCAAATACGATTAAAAGCAGCAGCACTTAAACCTGCATCTGTGGAAATGCGGAACGACAGACAGACGGACGCGCACAGATGCCTCCACTACCTCACCTGCTCTGGTTCCCAGCATGGCTGCGCATTAAGTTTCACCTCTGAAATATGTGCTTTCTATAACCACGACACACTAAACAGATTTTCATTTGGCACGAAAATGAAAAAGCGTTAAAAATGACCGAATTTTCAAACTGAAAAACGGATAAAAACGCTTGACGTGACAAAAAAGAAAAAGAAGCTTCGTTTTCTTCAATGTTGATATTAACAATTTCATGCATATCAAACTGTGCGCACATTTTCTTGTGATTGGCCTCCCTCACTTGACCAAGCTCAATATACATTATGCAGTCATTTATAATACCTAACGTGCTACGGCTTGTTGTATCTGAAAGGTGTTTACATTCCTCTGATGTTTTGCATTAAATACAGATTTTTTTTCTCTAATTAAACTGAGCTTTTCCCTGCTTTTCCCACCATGGTTTGGTTTGGTAATCCCGTCACAGAATATATGCATAATTGCATTACTTTTCCTGTCAAAAACATTTCTGATGCCATTTTTCACAGCATTTCACGTTTTGACAATTTACCAAACTCTAAAATAAGGTTTTATTTTGATAGTCGCCTACAGTTTATCCACAGTTTGGATATTAATTATTGATTTATTATTAATTGATTTAATTAAACCATCCATCCATTTTCTAAGCCGCTTCTCCCTCAGGGTCGTAGTGGGGTGCTGGAGCCTGTCCCAGCGGTCATTGGGTGGAAGGCAGGATACACCCTGGACAGGTCGCACAGTGTCTGGTCGACAGACACAGACAGCCACTCACACATTCACACCCAGGGGCAATGTAACATGTCCAATGGGCCTGACTGCATGTTTTTGGACTGTGGGAGGAAACCGGAGAACCCGGAGGAAACCCACACAGACACGGGGAGAACATGCAAACTCCACACAGAGAGGACCCTGGTCGCCCGGCCGGGGAATCGAACCCAGGCCCCCCTCGCTGTGAGGCGACAGCGCTACCCACCGTGCTGCCTCAATTAAACCAGGAGTGTCAAACTGCTGACCTTCTCGGCCAAAGTGGTAACGGAGATCAGCGTTTACCCTCATCTAATGCTCTGAATTCAGTTCACGAAGGCCTTGTTAATTGGCTGATGAGGTGAATCAGGTGTGTTTAATGAGACAGTGTGCTGAAATATGCAGTGTTGTGGCCTGCAAGGACTGGAGCCTGACACATGCATTAAACTGTGTGTGGGTTGGATTTAGGAATAGGTTCTAGATTGCAGTAAAGGTTTCGAATTAAAGAGAACCATTAAAACTCAACTTATAATTCAGTTGCAATGTATAGAAATTTATTTGAATGTTAGTTAAACAGCATATAATACGTCGGATATGATATAATCCTAATGCAGGAGATCGTTCCTTCAAGATAAAGCGAACATTTACAAAGAATCTACATTAGATTCTCAAATAAAATGACCAATAATCGCCATTTCAATTCGCTAAAGCAGTGGTCCTCAAATGTCTTTTCCCCAGTGGTCCACACATCCGATCATCAAAGGCCCATTCATCTAACAAATCCACACCACACACAGTACCTCTATAATACAGCCAATGCAGGGTAACGCTTGCAATACGCCATGTCGGGTGCACAGCACTGGTCATGGAGGGTCTGTGTCCAGCACAGTTTGGTGATTTAGCTACTCAGACAAACCTGATTACACTTACTGTTGATTGCCTGGTCCAGGACCGGAGCTGTGCACTAATCACGGTAGCATTTTACACCTACATGCTTAGAAATTGATGGAGAATGTGCTGTAGATGGTTCTAATTAAGAACCTTTCTGAAAAAGGGTTCTTCTAAAGTTACGATGCCAGGTTTGTTGAAACAGACGAACCCTTTTCAAGAAGGTTCTGTAAAGAGCCATCCACAGCACATTCTCCATCAACCATTTTCACGATTCAAAGAACCCTTTAATCACGGAGAGATTTCATTGAGTGTTCATGGCTATGTAGAACCATTCTGTTTACTAAAGAACCCCTAAAGAACCATCTTTTTTACGTGTGTACCTGCAACAACTTTGGCTTCTGCTA
Source organism: Pygocentrus nattereri (assembly GCF_015220715.1). Classification (NCBI taxonomy): domain Eukaryota; kingdom Metazoa; phylum Chordata; class Actinopteri; order Characiformes; family Serrasalmidae; genus Pygocentrus; species Pygocentrus nattereri. The sequence continues at coordinate 10,441,038 of NC_051219.1, read as the reverse complement.
CAAAATAGGCTTAATTAATTTGTGTGGTTAGTAATTTATGCTCGCAGGCGTCAGCAGTGGATTAACTAGTTGGACTCGCTCAGCCTAATACAAAGTGATGAGAGGCTTAAGTATTAAACAATACTAAAGCTTTATAAACGTTGGTCTAGGTGCTTTTTTACTCTATGAGGTATATAGGTTTAACTGTGAATGGACGAGTGTACTGAATGTCTGGCTGTGCTGAGAGAATGGGCTGCATTATGCCATAAACTAGGCCAAAGGTCTTCAATTCCAAACCTGGACACTGAAATCACGGTCATGTGTACCGCGTGGTGGCCAGTCAGTTACAGCAACAGTTCAATTAATGACCAGAGAATAACAAAATCCAAAATTCAAGGTCTGGAACTGAAGACCTCAGGGCTTGGCTACCCTCCATTAAAGGTGAATTCTACCCATTTTAAATTATAATAGTTACATAATTATTATATATGAGATGTAAACAAAGTCATTCATAGTGGTTTGTTGTGAAATGCTCTGTTCTAGAGACACCGACAGAGTCAGGACAGTGGTGGTGATGGGAACCAGACATCTGAAGAGTTCAATGCCACTAAAAGCTCCCAGAATGTCAGCAGAAGGTGGTTTTACATAATAAATAAAATGGCTAAATCTTGAAAAATCGATGGAAACCCTTTTATATTTTAGCTGCCACAGGAGCCATCAGCACAAACCTAGCAGAGCCTTTTGCTCCACGTCATCAAACGCTTTAAGACATTTTTTGCACACAATCCTTTGGACTGAAGTCTGTCCATCCTCCCTTTTTCCCCTTCACCACCACACACTTTCTCACTCCTACACACACACACCCTCTCTCTCTCTGAAGCTGGAGGGCTACAGGCAACCCCTCTCCCAGCACTGTGCTCTTTGAAGACAGGCTATTTGAAAGTGTAATGGTCAGGGAGAAGAGCCGGGTGTGGAGACACGTGTGTGGATTACTCCCTGAGCCCAACTCGACCTCCGAAAGCTGCGGGAGAAAGATCAAAACCACTAAAGAAGAAAAGGTTAAATAAAAAGAAAGAAGTCGACAAGTGGGGAGTGCCAGAAGAGGAGGGAGAGAGGGAGGGAAACAGACACGGCAGTGAATCGGGTGGCATTTGCATACTGTATAAATGGCGAGAGGATGATAATCCCTGTTTGAGCTCAGAGGTGTTGGAAGCCTCAACCCTGCGTGCTCCATATTCTTTAATACGCAGCTCAAGGTCGCACACATCGTACATGGCAGAGGAGCACATCTGCACACGGTTCTCCACAATAATCAAAACAATCTAGAGCAAAACTATCAAGCTGAAGTTAGCTGAATTTGTTTAATCCTTAGAAGGCACAGAAATAACAAGCAATAACAAAAGCATTTAATATTTGTGCTTGTCAGTAGAAGGAGATATCTTACTGTGATCTGAATTGGTGTCCCCTTGCCTTAAAACCAGTGCCAATCCTGTATTACACCACTCTTGAGATTTAACATCCATTCTAGTACACTTTTCCACCAAATGGGTACCTATTTCACTGCTTCACCTGGAATGTAGGAGTGTCAATGACGTGTTCTGCTCAAAATATGCAAAAAGTTAGTGGACGAGTGGCTGAAACGGTCATGAAACATCTTAAAAAGACTAGTGTAACCTTTACCCAGCAGGACTGTTGCTGACATTAAGGCAAGGAGACCTGTAACCAAGAAGTAGAGAAGAAATGCAAGTGACTTTTTCATCTGTCGGGAAGCTTGTGTATGTAAACTATGCAAATTAAATGTATGGCGAAACATCAATAATCACAAAACATTAACTTTAGACTTCCCAGCTCAAACTGACTGGCTACAGTATAGAAGAATTTGGCTAAGGAGTCTACCATGCAGTATAAACCCACTGCGCTTTCTGCTACAAACTGGGCCAAACAAGCCTTTGACTTTCCTGCCCAGCATAAATGCCTCAACTCAGCAGCGTGATACAATTTCTTACAGGAGAACTATGGCAGAATCCACAACCCACAAACTAACAAAAGCCAGAGCAAAGTGAAAAGCTCCAGCTCCCCCTGAAACAAGACCAGCCATAGTGGCATGCCAGTGAGAGGAAACCAGTTGCAGATTGGGAACATGCCACCCCTGTTCAAGTTGAATTATTGAAGGCAATAAGATACACTCACCGGCCACTTTATTAGGTATACCTCACTAGTAAAAGGTTGGATCCCCTTTGCCTTCAGAACTGCCTCAATTCTGCCTCTGCCTCGTGGCATACTTTCAACAAGGTGTTGGAAACATTCTTCAGAGATTTTGGTCCATATTGACAGGACAGCACCATGCAGTTGCTGCAGATCTGTCGAATTGCAAATTTCCTGTTCCACCACATCCCAAAGGTGCTCTATTGATGGGTACACTGTGGTCATAAAGGGATGGACATGGTCAGCAACAATACTCAGGTAGGCTGCAGCATTTAATCGATGCTCAATTGGTACTAAGGGGCCCAAAGTGTGCCAAGAAAATATCCCCCACACCATTATACCACCACCACCAGCTGCCTGAACCATTGATACAACGCAGGATGGATCCAGGCTTTCATATTGTTTACGCCAAATTCTGACCCTCCCATCTGAATGTAGCAGCTGAAATTGAGACTCAGACCAGGCAACATTTTTCCAATCTTCTATTGTCCAATTTCGGTGGGCCTGTGTGGATTGTAGTCTCAGTTTCCTGTTCTTAGCTGACAGGAGTGGCACCCGGTGTGGTCTTCTGCTGCTGTAGCCCATCTTCTTCAAGGTTCAACATGTTGTGCGTTCAGAGACGGTATTCTGCATTCCTTGGTTGTAACAAGATTTACTGTTACCTTTCTATCATCTGGAACCAGTCTACCCGTTCTCCTCTGACCTCTCACATCAACAAGGCTTTTTTCGTCCACACAACTGACGCTCACTGGATGTTTCTTCTTTTTCGGACCGTTCTCTGTAAACCCTGGAGATGGTTGTGCATGAAAATCCCAGTAGATCACCAGTTTCTGAAATACTCAGACCAGCCCGTCTGGCACCAACAACCACGCCACGTTCAAAGTCCCTTAAATCCTCTTTCTTCCCCGTTCTGATGCTCGGTCTGCACTTCAGCAAGTTGTCTTGACCACCTCTACATGCCTACATGCACTGAGTTGCGGCCATGTGATTGGCTGATTACAAACAACTGAACAGTACCTAATAAAGTGGCTGGTGAGTGTATATGGATTGTTTATTTTGCAAATAATGACACACTTTCTTTAAAATTTGAACAAATATGATTAATTTCAATAAACTACACAAACAAATGTGATTTACTATGATTAATTGTTTGACAGTCCTAGTTATTACATTTAGTAAGTTGTGTAAATGAAATGCACTAGTTTAAAAAAAAACATCTTTAAACATCTAACTGCTGACTGACTAGCTACAACATCGCCAAAGTTCAAGCCAGCCAGTAATTCCACTAAACTCTCAGCTACAAAGTAAATAAAAGCAGCTTCCGACTTCAGGTTCTCCACGTGTTTAAAGTCAGGGTCTGACGGTCTCTTTTGTCCCATAGCGAAACGCTTGATTAAACTACAGAAGCACTGGTGAACAACAGTGATGACTTGATTAAATTCAACAAAGCTAGCTCTGTGGCCACTCAGCCCGTTGGATATGATGTGTGCTCTGTGGTTTGAGAAACATAAGCCTCCTTCAGCAGGAAAGCCTATTATTTACTACTAGAACTGTGATAAATAACACCACCCACCTAGTGCAAAACACAACATGGATAATCAGCCAATCAAACCCACACAGTCTTACACACAATTCACAGCAATTATTACAAGCGAGAAACTTCCAGACTACAATCATGTGAGAAAGCAGAAGACTCAAACTAAGTCTTGCTAGCTGTTGGCAGATAAATGGATGTCACAATCTGCCTCAATGTCGCGGTTGCGAGATAATACATGCTGTGAATTGAACAGATTCTTTCCACGATCTAATGTTTCCATTAAAAAATGATTTTCTAAAAGAGGCAACCAGGAAAACGAGTGGAAAAAGCATGCAGCTGAAACCATTTACATTTGCCTTTAAAGTTGTCTAAGAAAATGACTAGCTAGCGCTTTCAGAAGGTGCTGCGGCCTCATTTCAGCCATTGGACTTTGACCAAATTAAATGAATGCTGCCATTTCACGCGTGCAAATGTCTTGTGGTGCAAATTTAGAGTACAAGAGAGCCAACCCGAGTGTGGCACTGCAAAGCTGCAGCTAACAGAGAGAAAGGGGGGGAAAATAAATAAATAATCAGTCTTTATATTTGACGGGTCAGCGGCTGGGTCTCTATGCTTGACCCATGCCGTGCTGCTTGATGTAGCGCTGCTTGATGAAATCCAGCCTGAAAAAAGTGTGATCGCTTTGACAGCGTCCTGACCAGACACGCAGAATGCTAGCAATCAGGACCCGGAAAATAAGGTGTCACACAGGGCAGCGTGGCCGGCTTTGGAAGAGGGGAACTTTGTGACCGCCTCTTTTCACATATAACTATTGTCAAATAAAAGGCATTTAAGTCAGACTAAATTGGAAGTCACCCACTGTCATTCAACACTGCTTATCTCTATTGCGGATGCTATGAGTCCTCAAGCCAAATGTTTCTTTCTCCAGCATAAAAGAAATACTTTACAGAGAATGTACATCACAGCACGGACACCTCCTATAAGACTGATCACTTGAACATAAAGCAACTTATTCAGATGGTATATTAATGCAGTGCATATGGTACACATAAAATCTGAGGTATGTTTTTCTCCAAGATGGCAATAGGTTTCTCTGACTGGACATCCACACCTGGTATATACAAATATATACATTGATCAGGGCAAAACATTATGACCTTGTTTCTACACTCATTGTCCAATTTATCAGCTCCACTCCTATAAAGATGCACTATGTAGTTCTACAATTACAGACTGTAGTCCATCTGTGGACCCCCATGGACCAGAGCAGGTACTATTTGGGTGGTGGGTCATTCTCAGCACTGCAGTGATATTGACAGGGTGGTGGTGTGTTAGTGTGTGTTGTGCTGGTATGAGTGGATCAGACACAGCAGTGCTGCTGGAGTTTTTAAACACTGTGTCCACTCACTGTCCACTCTATTAGACACTCCTACCTTGTCGGTCCACCTTGTGGATGTAAAGTCAGAGACGACAGCTCATCTGCTGCTGCACAAATTGTGTTGGTCATCCTCTAGTCCTTCATCAGTGGTCACAGGTTGGCTGGATAGGTTCGGTTGATGGACGATTCTCAGCGCAGCAGTGACACTGAGGTGTTTAAAATCTCCAGCAGCACGGCTGTGACTGATCCACTCACACCAGCACAACACATAGGCGTATTTTTGGTGTCAACTGAGCGATGAAACCCACCAGACTCTCCAGCAGTCATCAGAAGCCGGACTCGCGAAACTAACAAAGCTAACTGATTCCTCTGGCCTTCATTCGCTGGAGGTCATATCTCCCATTTCAACACTGACTAGCAGCACTTTTGGTTAAAGTATCCCTTTGACCATAATATGCCCCTCGGCTAATGTCAGCTCAAAAACAAAGGGGGCAAGTTCCAGCAGTGCTTTTCTCTCGCTGCTGTGTGCTGCATGTGAAGCTGAGCTGTGTCCTGGCAGCGCTCCCTCTCCACAGGCCTGCTCAAGGCCACAGCTGCTACCATCCGGCAGGAGAAAATTTCAATTTATCACCACGGTGGCAGCGATTCCACTGCTAAAGCAAGCCTCCCACACACAAGCTGCTCTCCGAAAGAAAGGAAGAAAGACAGAAAGAAAGAAAGAAAGAAAAAGAAAGAAAGAAAGAAAGAGAGAAAGAAAAAGAAAGAAAGAAAGCAAGAAAGAAAAAGAAAGAAAGAAAGAAAGAAAAAGAAAGAAAGAAAGAAAGAAAGAAAGAGAAAGGTGCCATCCACACTGAGGCAGCCGCGGCGCCCACACCACCATTTAAAAGGTGCAATAAAGAGAACCTTTATTAAAACTTGACAAAATTGCACATCATGCGGCGCCATAAATTCCACCATGTAATGTCGGGAGGTGTGGAATGCCACAAGGTGACAAAAAAGGATGGAAAAAATGAAGACATTTGTGAAGGAAAGTGTGTCCTGAAAGCGTGTTTATTCACCTCCTCAAACTGCAATTCAGCGTCAAATCACGGCTTTGCTTCAGTCGAAAATGACTGCATTTCTTTAAAGGTTTCTGAGTTTACACAGAAGAAAGACTGCAGACCTTGAGGGGCTCAGAGCCCTTCAGAGGGGTCAGTGCAGGCATGTTACTTTCCATTCCAGTGTGGTTCCTTATAAACCTGCACAAAACACATCCTTGAAATGGAGGAGGAGGATGGAAACAAAAGCAGCCATCACTGATTTCACCTCTCAAATCCGTGAGTGGAAGCAAAAGGAAGAGATCAGTAAAATAAAGACAGAGTGAGAGAAACAAGCCGTGTAGGTGATGGATTAATTGTGCCTTTTGACGAGAAGAGTTCTATACATTTGAAGCTTACATCATCCAAAACCAGATAAAAAAAAAAATCAATGTTGACATGATTAGTGTCAAATTGTTCCATCTTTGCTTTAGTGCTGGAGCCAACAAACACTAGAAAAAGATTTGGGTGACTACGGACTTCTAGTGTTCACTAGCAAAGACAGCCATGTAGCTCCAGCGTTAAACCAAAGAAGCAAAATTTGAACATCAAACTATGTCCATGTTTTGGCCGATCAATTCCATCAACATAATTGTGTACCATCAATTCTTCACTGAGCCTTTCCTATAAATAACATCTAATATTAAAATGGAGATATAAAATGCTACGTCTCAGGTTTACTGGTTAGGATGTGTCATGCTGCTGGCCTCTTCCGAGCTCCACAGCATCCCATCTCTTGTTTATCTGGAATGGTCCAGTGACAGCCAGTGAACAGACATGGTTTATCACGACAGATGAAAATGAAAGCCCTCAAATAATGCAGATCTACAGAGGGGTCCAAAGGTCTATGATCAATGGTGAAAACGCTTCTATTTTGCATTCCTTTCTAATTAAATATGGTTTTCCTTACGAATCAGTGAAAAGTAGGATCTTTCATTGTTTCTATGAATTTCAGAATTTCTTAGTGTTTGGTACCAGTACGCTGCTCCTTCTGTTTTAATGATGGTGCGCAGCCTCTTATCATTAGACCAAACCCACCAGAGTTGCCTGAACGCTTCAGCTTCAGTGGAAGGAATAAGTCAACTTACTATACTTAACTTCGCGAATTTGCTTCAGTTCAAACAGGGACCTAGAAACGATGCAGAATTTCAAATATTTTTTTCATTTTGTTGACTCGCAGTAAGAAGGGCCTGGGTTCAATTCCCCGGACAGGCAAACAGGGTCCTCTCTGTGAGGAGTCTGCACGTTCGTCTACGTTGGTTTCCTCCCACAGTCTAAAGACAGGGACTCAGGCCAGCTGGAGATACTAAATTGCCCCTAGCTTTGAGTGTGTATGTCTGTGTGTCTGCCCTGTGATGAACTGGTGACCAGTCCAGGGGGTTTTCCTACCCAATGAGCACTGAGATATTCTCCTGGTCCTGGGGGAGCTGAAGTGGTTTAGATGATGAATGAATGAGTTGTTTATTTGTAGGTTTTAAAAAAAATAAATAAATAAAAATTCACAGTGGTCTCAGACTTTTGGATTGTACATTATGGGCAGGCATGTTCAAGACAGCTGACCCTCAAACATCATAGAGCATGTCTAAAAAGGATTCATCTGTGTTCAGGGCTGAGAGAATGAAATCATTTTTGGGAATGCTCAACGAGAGTGCTACCAAAAGAAGTTAATCGAGTGTCTAATGAAGGTGCTCTATGGATACTGGTTCAAAAAGAACAATAATTAATTTTCATGGCACTCTTCTAGAAATTAAAAAGCCCTTATTACATCTAGGCGACGGACAAAAGGTAATAATATAATAATAAAAAACACCCTCCAAAGCGTTTTAACATAGCCTCTCATCTGTGAATGCCACAGAAATTCATTTTTGTAATATTTCAGAGTATTTGCTGAGTATTCTTCCTCACACTGTATCTCGGCAATGGATGTCTGTGTGTAAAAGGAAAGAAATATACTCAGTTTAACTGCAGGACTGGTTTACACCATTTTATGCCAACCTACATTCTACGGAACACGTCCTCAAAACAGGTGGATGACGAACACAAAAGCAAATTCATGAGTGGAGACAAATGGACAAGACAGTTAAAGTTAAGGAAGGACAATTAAAGCCTGAGAGAGCTGACACAAAGGTCGTGATTGGGAAGGATAATTGTGCATTTTAATGAGAAGAGTTTGGTAAAGTTTGTTTGGTCCACCATCCAAAACACAACCAGGACAGAGAAAAAAGGAAGTCCTCACAAATAGCGCAGACCAGTCCATTATGAGTTGACACCTAACATGTTCACGTCTCTGAAACAATGTGTGAAAAGGTGTATGTGTGTTCAAGCCAGAATCAAATAATAATTGGGAGTGCTAATCGAATTTGCAGAAAAGTGTGATACCGGTGGAGGTAACAGAGTGTCTAATTAAAGTGCTCTAACTTGGGTTCAAAACATACAATAATTCGCTTGCATGCTCTTCAGAAAATTAAGAAGATTAAGAGACCCTCATCTGTCCCACAATGTGAATATTTCATCTCCGCATTTAACCTATCCGTGCAGTCAAACACCACAGACACACTATGGGGCAGTGAGCACACTTGCCCAGAGTGGTGGGCAGCCCTATCCACAGCCCCCGGGGAGCAGTTGGGGGTTGGGTGTCTTGCTCAAGGGCATCTCAGTCACTGACTGTCGGTTCAGGGGATTGGACCAGCAACCTTCTGGTCACAAGGTTGGTTCCCTAACATCCAGCCTATGACTGTCCCTAAAACAAGGCTGTGCATTGGCTGGGAAAGAAGCCTCTATTATATCAACGCTGTGGCCAAAAGGTTAAAAGAAACGTCAAAGAATTTCAGCACACGCTTTCATCAGAGATGAAAAGTGACAATGCTTTATCGTTTTACACCACAGAAATGTGTTTTCTGTAATATCTGAGCTATTTTCGAATATCTTCCGCACACTGAAACTCAAGGGATGTTCACACTTGATAAGAAGGATGAATGAACAAATTTACAATTTTGTACTGCATTTAACTTCCGTTTAAAGGATCAGGTTATGCTTTTCAAGTCCATCTGAGATCAATAAACTAAAAGATTTCTGAAATAAATAATAGGGCGTGGCAACCGTCTTAAGTCCTACTCTCAGGAGACCAGGAGTTTGATAAAAAAAAACCCCAGCCAAATCCAAGACAGCATAATTGGCCTCGCTCTCTCTGGGTGGGTAGGATGGCCCTCCCCCTCCAGCCATCACTAAACAGGCATTTAGCACTCTCCTCCAAGCCTGTTGAGCTGTTCAGTGACAATCAAAAAGTAGTCTGAAAAGGTGTAGTGGCCAAAATATTACCTAGCCTTTCTCCTCTGAGCTTGGTAGCATCATGTTAGAACGTTCTAAGGACAACTAAAAACATTCAAATATTTGTGTTTGTGCCGTCAGTGTATTGGCCTTTAGCCAGCTAATGAAGCTGGCATTGACAATGTAGGAGAGAAAATTGGGTAAGTATAAAAACAAAATAGTACAGTTGAAAGACAAGAGGGGGAAAAAGAAAGTCATCCAAAATAACCAAACCAACAAAATTCAATATGCATTGAATTACTTCAAAGTAGGCTGCATGACAAATGGTCTTTTGTTTGTTATCACAATGAGTTTCCCTAATAGACACATTGTTAAGAGCTGCGATGACAGAACAGCACTGAACCCTATTCTCCCACATGAGGTTCAAGAGACTTAACCATTAGGCTAAACAGCCAACTACAAATATGCAGCCCTCCTTCAAAAGGCATGACGCGCTAATCGATCTTTCACTTTCACAAAGCTCTCTCACGCCTGGAGTGCTGCGGTCGGACGCTCCTGATGGGGAAAACAAATTACTGGTCTTCTCCGGCGGCCATTTTGGAGTCTGCCGGCAGTTTAAGCAGCGGACATACTAGATCTTCCCTTGTTCATTAATCATTTATGACTGAGCTGTCCGAGCCCGCTCACTACGGAAAGATCAGCGCTGGAGCAGTCAGGCTGCTTCTGAGGATGCACACTGAAATGGGAGACTTAATTATGTTCAAAGGCTTCGCCGCTGTTATGTTTTGTATGCTTGATTATGCACAGAAGACATGCAGACAGCGAAGGGCTATTTGCACCCATTCATACTGCAGCAGAACCAGCGGCAAAAGAGAAAACAGCATCTCTCTCTTCAGTGGCAATGGAATTTTTGGACTCGGGCAAAGAGGTGCAACCCAGATGCTACAGGTGTCGAGCGCAACATTTGCTGCCAAAATCTTTCAAATATAGTATAATGGCTTGACTAGATGAATTAAGGATGGTATTCATAACGTTTCTTCAAAGCAAATCTGCTGTAGAATCTGTTGTTGTGAGAAAATTATTACAAATTATGGTGCAGCTTGGGTTTAAATGTTTTTGAAGTTGCTCATGAGCGCAGAATAGGCCATGAAACAGGAACTATCCTATAATCTGCTGTTCAGCTGGCGAAATTTGACATATTTGAACTAAACATCACCTGAATCACGTATATCCACGTTATTAGAGGAACAGGTCAGCTAAACATGTTACCATGAATGGAAACTAGTAGCCATCAATTAGCATGATGCTACTGGCGTAATTTTAAGTGTTGGCTATATAACTTCATTTATTTTTAGCATAATTAGCCATGTGGCCTAACAATTCCTTTAAATTATTTCATTTAAATAGTTGGGACAATCTAAAATGCTATGTAATGGTCAGAAAGCAAGAAATGGTTATCTCCGAGACAGATGGACAGATGACAGAAAAGAAATGTATGCGAGGCTCATTGTTACCCACAAACATTTGTCCCAGTGAAAGACACAATATACTGCCAAAAGCAGGAAATACAAGAAAGACGGAGGCCAGACACAAAGATCTAGCATTCGCCTCATTTAACTAACCAAACCTGCTTCTTTCTTTAGCTTAGTACAGCAGCTACGAGGGTAATGTAGGAAACAAACCGTAGAAGTTAACAAGCACACAAGACCTTTCCATAAATACATCCCCCCAAAAAATTCTCAATCCGCCCATCTGTATCCAGGTCTTTATTACAGTTGTGCAGACTTGACACTTTTTAGGACACAATATCAACAATAAAGACGAACTAAACTTAACTGTGTAGCTGAATGCCTGGAAGTGGCCACTGTAGACGACTGCCTGCCGTATGCGTCCTAAAATGACTGACCATTCAGCTGTGAGCTTTGTCCATTATCATATTTCACAGTAAGCCATATTGTGTCCTCCTGAACTACACTGACCAGTCCGTGTGACATTAATGAAGAGCTGGATGCAGTTTAAGAGACAAATTTTGGGGAAGTATTTATGGAAAAGTGTAGGTGTTTTAACTTCGTGTTGGTTAATCAAGTTAGACTTGGAGCTCAAGCGCTGAACTAAAAAGAAACCAAATTTGGACACCAAACATGTCTTGGCTGACTGGCTATACATGGAGTGTTTTTGCCAAATCCTTCTCTTAACAGTGAGAGACCAAATAACTACTCATTAACTGATACTTGAGTATGAAAATTGTTTCGAATACACACTCATATCCAAATTAAGATCTCCAAAATGACACATCTGGTCTTAAAGGGACAGTTATACTAGCATTGCTTATTATGAGCATCTAATGGTTCCCAATACGCATGGAAGGCACTGCCATAGATGATCATAAGAAAATTCTTTGCATATAAAAATATCCAAGACATTGTGAGAAGGCAGAGATAGCACGGCTGTCTCTGATCACAGACTAAGCTAATCTAGATGATGTTAATTGGAAATTTTATTATTATTATTTTATTATATTATATACTCCATAAATACCTCATATGGAAGTAATAATAATAATGAGTTTTTAATCAGCATCCAGTGTTTTACCAGGTAGCTGTGGAGACAGGCTCCTTTACTCATCCAGCATGAAAACCTAATGATTTCACTAAAACATATAATAAAACCCCTTGTAAAGTATATTTCTCTGTGGCTGCTTTAATTGTTTTGCACATCTCTAGTTAAGATCAGAACATTGTGATCAACATTATATTGACACATCTTCCAATAATGGTTTTGATTTTGAAAATTTCATGATCATCACAGGGAATCTGGAAAAAGACACAGGCTAACTAAAGTGCCAGATATTGTGAAATAAAAGTCTTTTGAAACCACGAACAGGTGGAAGGCGAAAGCACTGTGACAGAAGGAGCCGAGCAGCAGTGGAGAGAGAAAATCTCAGCTCACCTCTCATGATGTGGCGCACGGCCTTCACTGAACCGCCTCTCAGGTTCAGGATCTGATGCACTCTCTGCTGCAGCTGTGAGGGTAACACACACAGACACACACAGACACAGCATTAAAAGAAATCCAGGCACAAAATATACGAAGGCAATGTTTTACATACGGACAGACATTTCAGTTCAAGATATTACTTGAATAAAAAAAGAAAACAAAGGTGGTTTAACATACATTATGATTATTGCTTTAATTTATCTGTGTACTTTAGGTGTGATGGATGTTACACACAACTAGATGATCTACAGAACCACAACTCCATCCATCCATCCATATCACTCACATTTAGCAGGACAAGATTCTCCACACAGGTTCTCCAAAAGTGCCAAGTAGTTTCTGGTGCTCTTCTTAAGAGCTGGGCTTCAAATCACCGACACTGTGTCCTTGTTAATGTTTTTGTTTGGAATTCCGATAATATATATATATATCATCTTAGATGTGGCCATTTTGCTTGACCTGATTCCAAATTACACTAAGCATATTTGAATGCTTGACGAAATAAATGAATAAAAAGATCAGGTTGGAATTCTGTATCTTCTAATATCCACACCCATCTTTACTTACAGTCGTATGCAAAAGTTTGAACACAACCGGACTAATTTCTGACCTTTTGTTGTTTTCTAAGTGAAAATAACACATCCTCTAAAGGGGAAAAATAAATTTAGCAGTTATCTGTAAATTTTAGAGGACAATTACTATATAACAAATTTCACACAATTTGGCCAAAGCTTTGACTGCAAAAGCAGAACACTCAATGTCCTGCACACTGCTACTGCGTTCAGACGATCTTTCTCATGAACTATAATCAGTCTGTATGAGTGGGAGATGGTTGCAGTCCCTCAAAGAGCATGTGTACCTGTGAGATTCCAGCATTGCTGATCTCCACCATGATGTAGCAGATGAGCTGTAAGACGAAGAGTCCAGCATCTAAACGCCGCAAGTAAAACTCATCCTCCATCGAGTCATCTAGAATTTCGCCTCGCCGTACCATCTCCTGGAAAACATCACACACACACACACACCCACCCTGGTTAGGAAAACGAAAAAGTGATGCCTTGGAATATTCACCTATACTATAAACACTGGTGAATCCCTCATGTACTATGGTTACAGACTGGCCTGAATTATTTTATTAGCTCAGCTGCACTGGGTTGGATTCCATGAAACACTTTCAAACCCACTGTAAAATGTCAGAGAATTGCTTAGAAAATAGTACAAACAACATGTTCGAGACTCATTTGAATATCGAGTTTTCTGCTATATCAGTGTCGTTGATATCACAGTAACAACTAACAAATGACATCAGTGTCAGAAATAACAAGGGGCAAAAGCAAAAATGCCCTCATGGTCATCATTTCTCAAGCATTAAAACAAGCACTGGGTCAAAAATGCCCCCAAATAACCATCTACAGATACTATTCAAACATCAGAGCCCAATTTTCATTTAGCCCAAACAGTTAATAAGAACAGGTTGTTCATTTCTGAGAACATCAGGAACATTAGGAGATTACGAGGGGGAAAAAGATAAGCGACCAAAGGAGCTTTGAAAAATCAAGAACACAGAGAAAATAAGACTCCTAACAACTGTGCAAGACCTGTAGACCACCAACACTGACCCCATCAGATAAACAGCACTTAAAGCTTTCATCTTTGAGAGAGAGGAGAAAGTCAAGCTGCTTCAGATCTGAAAACATCCACAAGTGTTTCTGTCCATCCTTCCACTGTGAGAACACGACCTGGCACTATGGGTCTGAAAGGCCGTGTAGCTGTTCAAGAAGAACCTCACTGAGAACAGGAGACCCATCAAACACAGAAGACGAAAAACTGCAAATCAAACAAAGAAAGTTGCTGGTGCTCTCAGAACAATAGACTGGCCAACCTAGAGTCCAGACCTCATCACTGAATGTGTCTGGGATTATTTGGATCGTGAGATACAGAAAGTGCTAAAACAGCTTCTGGACCTTGGATGTGTGGAAAAACATCGGATTTCATTGAAAACCTGAAATCAAATCCGGAAAAGAAGAAAGCTATAAAAAAAAAAAAAAAAAAGGTAAAGAGCTGATGCAATAAATACTGATGCGACGATCTGTACTGTTACTGTTTTAACTGAAAATGATATACATAAAAGGTTGGTCTTTGACTTCTGCACTGTATAAAATAAGTACATTTTAAATATGAATGTAATAACGCAGGTCATGGCCAATCTGGAATGCTCCAATACCACAGAAAGGACATTAAATCTACATACTGCTTTCTTTATAAAACGTTCTGCTCTTTGAGATTAAATCAGTTAACTGCAAATAAATATTTTATTTTTCTATATTTTGTGGCTCCAAAATGTGTGTAAAAAAACCCTTTAACCAGATTCAGAGGACAATATACTGTGGAAAGAGAGCAGAAAAAGTGAGAGTGGAAAAAATCTCTAGTTAATTTTAAATGCAGCCAAGTTACAGCAGCCTTCAGGTCCAATCTCTCTACTGATCATCAGTTTGGGACTTAAATGGTGTGGAGGGACACATACAGCTATATGCATCAATCTTAAACACCAAGTCCATAAGTCAATATCTCAACCTTGTCAATACTCTCTGAACAGGAATTCATCACCATTAGAAAGCTTGTGGAGGTACTGTAAGGCCAAAACAAAGCTGCTGGAGGCGTAAAGACACTCCATCATTTAACGCCAACAGCAACCAACATCTCCTCGCTTGTCACGAGCTGTTGCTCAACACAGGCGCAACTAACCGACCACACTGCATGCACACCTGCATGCAACTTCTTACTGTTGTGGATAGAGTCCCATACAGAATAACAAACAGGCCCACAGCATCTGGACTGACAGCAACATATAAAATAAAGGAGGTGAACAAGAAAAACAAGCGTTCACTACAGTATTCCAAGTGCAGCTTAATGGTGTACGCTCAAACTACACCACCCATGATGGTCAATAAGGGCAGGGTCAGTGGAGGTCTTTGCCCGCCCTGTAGATGAAGGTCAAGGTAGACAGGTTTGGGCAAGATTTCCAGTCCAATCTGTGCACTTCACAAAACTTGCACAAAACTGCCTGGAATAGCCCAAAACATGTTGCTGACAAAACACAACAATACAGTTTTAAACTTCCAAAGTTTTATGATGAGAGAATGTCATAATTATTGCACCTACATCATATCGCATCATAATTATTTGAGCTGATTGCAATTATATAAGCTAATCGCAATGACTCGTGGTTGCTATAGCCTAGTGGTTAACATCTCTGCTCATAGATCGGGGTTTGATTCCCCACCCAGGCAAGCAATGCAAGACCCCTAATGCTACATTCGCCTGCCAAATGTGCATGTGTGTGGGTGGATGGATGTAGTCACGGTCGATTCCAACTCACTAGCTAGATCTCACCCATTACACGACAATACCAAGCTGGGCAAGCTGGAAGCCATTAAGCACAAACAGTTAAAGAAGACTGAAGACTGACCATCAGGGCCTCCTCCTCACCATCACCAACCCGCTCTCCTGTTCACTTGTGCCAACTGCAACACCCTCAGTTCCCTCACTGTGCCATTCAGTTGTACTAGCATTGAGATAGGATGAGGCTGTTTCAGCTCACTCCCACTCAGAGACCGCCTCAGTCAGAGACCGCCTCAGTCAGAGACCGCCTCAGTCAGAGACCGCCTCAGTCAGAGACCGCCTCTACCAGTGCAGTTTCTAAAGCTTTACCATCCAGTCTTCAAACAGAGATCCTCTTGGCTTTCATTTGGTTTTATTTTATTTCTAAATTGTAAACACTGTTTAACCAGAGGAGGATGGGTCTCCCCTTGTGAGTCTTGGTTCCTCCCAAGGTTTCTTCCTCCAGACTGAGGGAGTTTTTCCTCGCCACCATCGCCTCTGACTTGCTCACTGGGGTAAATATGTTGTAACTGTGTGTTTTCAAACTTCTGTAAAGCTGCTTTGTGACAACATTGTTGTAAAAAGCGCTATACAAATAAACTTGAACTGAATTAAATAGTATGACAGCTATGCAAAAACTTTAGGCTTGCATTTTAATAGCTACCTAAAATTAACAGAAAATAAGCTGTTAAATGCAATTTATATGGCAATTAATCAGCACCTAAAATTGTATGACTGTGACAGGCCAAGCTATATATAGCTATATACAGGAAAGCAATAACAACTGCAAGTAATGAAAGATTCGTTCTCTAATTGAACTCTAGTGACAACACAGCTGCGATGAAGAGATTCTCACCTGAATCACTGCAACAACTGCATAGTTTCTGAAATGTTCTCTTCCCTTTACTTCCCATGTAGCCTATATTAGTAACGTTCATTCTGACCGTTCAGGTTATGAACAATCTATTCTTGCCTTCTCCATTTTCTTCTTACTCACAAATGTTTGAAAATCCCAAACCTGGCAACCCGGAATACAACACTGTCTAAAATGAAAACTAAATCTAAGTGACAAAAGAGACCGGGGTAAACCGCACCCGTATGTGGAAGGTTAGGATACAATCAGAAGTAAGGGCTCAAGGGTAACCGTCTTAGGTCCCACCTAAAATTGCTCCCTGTTGCCGGTGCTGCCAGCGTTTCTTCAGCACCTGGAGCACTAGCCTGAAGGGAACACGACAGTTGGCATTTTTTGCACACCGTAATTGCTGTGAGTGACATGGCCCTCCCTCCTGGGAACGGCCGCCTTTTCAGGCGGAAATACAGCGTCTGTATGTGGGAGCGAGGGAGAGGTGCTGGAGCATGGCGTGGGAAACAAGTTGCACACAGGCAGGAGAACACAAAAGGAAGTGTCTGGGAGCAGCAGAGAGACAGCAGGAGCGTCCGTCACGGGCTGCTGCGGCCCTGCCGAGCCTGGCTGCTCCTCTCCTCTCCTCTAAACCACTTCCTCCAATAAAACCCCGCCTCCAAACAGCCTCGCAGCAACACGAGCCCGACTGCCAGCGGCACACGCCTCTGTACAGGGATGAGGGGAATCCTATGCAGAACTGAGGACTACCTGGAGATTTAGAACGTCCAATTTACACATATATTTTTTTTTGTTTAGCTTAGTTTACATGAATGTTCTACTATCATCATCATATCTTCATCAGTATGATGCTGATCTTGCATTTGAGACCTAATCATCAAGCCTCTTAAACAGTATAGCTTTTTAAAATATTAGACTTAAAAATATGTATTATATTTTAGCCTGTTTTTTCCTCCTGACTCAGCAATGCTACTTTTTTTTTAAATATGAAAACAAAAAATTAAAGCTTATGATTATGTATTATTTTTGTTCGTTTTCTTTTTTAGACATTGTTATAATTACTGGTCCTTTTTAACAATCTGTCCATGTATTTACAAATTTGTACTCTGAGCTGCATTTCAATGTAAGAAAAGGTGCTATAAACCATTATCTGCACTTTATTATTATTATTATTATTACTACTACTACGACGATTATTAATACCACTACAAACAGCTTTTGTCTTACACATTTTTATGACTATTTATAAACACGTAGAGGTGAGCCGCTGAGTTGTCTTCGTTCTTTTGTCCATTTTTAAGGATAATAGTGCATCATATAATGCTTGAAACCACATAAGCGAGTCTAACCAATCAACACTGTGGCAAATGCGTAATGACTTGGTGGGGAATCAGCATCCATTATTATTTGTTAGCTACATTAGCCACGTAGCTCCAGTGCAAAACGTAAGGAAACCAAACACTGCCTGGCTGACTAAGTGTAAGGGAGTAAATTTGGCTAAATTTGATTTTTTCCACTTTAAAAATCAAATCATGCAGTTTAGTGGAGGTGGCTGCCTTGTGTCCTTCTTGTATGAAGGGGAAAATGGCTAAAGGCTGAAAAATCACTCTGTAGGCTCAGATGATTATGGACCATCAGATCGCATTACGCCGGCACTTCTTCAACTCAGAAATCTGAGAATCAAAAAAAACTGAAAATCTGTATGTTCTTCTCAGGAGACCTCGAGGCAAGTTATGATGTTGTATTCCTGCTCTTTTCGATCAAGGCCTGCTCCTTGCTCTGGCTTCTAATGGGCTACAGGGAATCAAAATAGTTGCATAAAGCTTATATGAACCTCAGGGAGTGAACACACACTAATTACTGGAGAGAGATGGAGATGGAAAAGGCAAGCCGTAGAACAGGGACTCAGTGAGTCAATTACACCCAGCAGGGCCGGGGGTTGGGGGGTTTGGGGGCACAGGGAGCAATTTTTAGTCACTTTGTGTTGGAGAATTGCAGGTATTTAATATGACAGAGGGGAAATGTTGTGAAACCTGCACTGCTCTCCGTCTCCTGGAGACTAAAATTAACCATAGTCCTGCTGTCAGCACTTTTCTTATACACTAACAGCATCCAAATATAAAAGCATAAGAAAAGAAAAGAAAAAAAAAAAGTTTCACTTGTGGTGCACAGCACAGGACAAAAGCAGAGGACTGGAAGGAAGCACCGATTTTCAAGTTTTGAAAACTGAAGAGTGTCATTTGAGTCTGCAGCATTCAATGCAATATGAGGGACAAAAAAAATGCTTTTAGGAATATTTAGACAATATTTAAAATTGTCTATACGGACACTAAACAGCCCTTGAAGTTACATTATATAGCCAAAAGAATCTGGACACTCCTCCTACTTGAATCCAAGTGTTTCAGCCATGCACTTTGCTCACAGGTGTATAAAATCATATCAATCATTTCAAAATCAGGCCAATAAGTAATGGGGGGGTAACCTCTGGTTCCCTTAACTGCCATCCAAAGGTAAAGCTTTCTCCGTCTTCTCTAAAATTACCTTCTTGGAGACACAAGGTTTTGGCTGACAGTGACGATACAGCCATGCAATCTTCACAGGTAAACACTGGCAGTACAATGGGTCGTACTGAAGAGCTCAGGGACTTTAAATATGGTGCGGTCATAGGTTGCTACCTTTGATGCAAGTCAGTTTGGGACTTTGTGCTATTATTGCGAGATGGAAGCATCTAGAAGCAAGAACGTCTCAGCCACAACGTGGTAGACCATGCAAACTCATACACCTGGCTCCAGCAAAGTGCTGGAGTACCTAAGCATGTTAATAGAGCCTATCCTCTGTTGCATTCACTAGCTCCAAAGAGCCTCTGGAACATTTGTGCAACATCCGCACAAATGTGCGTCAGGAGTTTCAGGAAATGGGTTTCCATGGCTGAGCAGCAGCTCATCAGCTTAAGATCACTATGTGCAATGCCAAGTGTCGGCTAGAGTGGTGTAAAGCACACTGGACTCTGGATACTGTCACAAAGAGGGAGTTGATGGTCGTTATCTGAGAAAACAGAATGGACAGAGTTGGGAAATTATGTTTTTTGTAAAGAAAAGAAAAAAATAAGACCAAAACTGATTTCTTGACAGCTAATTAACGTAAGTCAATCAATCAATCAATCAACCAACCAATCAATCAATCTTATATAATGACTATGCGGTTTACAATGATGAAAATTTGCAAGAATTATTTGGTAGTTACATCTGCTGCAGACACTCAGTATCATTGTTGCAAATTCCTGACATTTCTCAGAAAAAGTAAAATGTTCATGTTTATTTTTACAAAGTCAGCGCTTCTTCCATTCATCTGTCCTATAGTCTACGTGCTGCTGCAGAGCGCATTGTGTTAAATGGAAGGAAACAGGACAGAGGAGAATTTGTGACTGTCATCAGCCTGTAAAGGAAAAGGCACAACCTGAAAGGAACAAGTGACGGTGATAAACTCCTGGCTTGCTGAAACACCATCCCTGCTGCGGGTGATGGATTTTTATAGTACTCACAGCAACTTTGCTTAACAGCGTTTGGCCCGAGACCATCCTAAAGCACAGAGGCCGTTTTAATAACAGTAAAAAAAAATGTAAACATAAAAACAGAGTCGACTTCAGAGGAAACGGTCTATTCAGAGGATGGAACAAGAACAGGACCATGTTAAGCCTGGTGAACACACATTCACACAAGCTTCACATCACTGGATGAGCAGGAGGTTCTATAAGCCCTGATCTTACCGCTTCATCAATCCCTCAGCACACAGCTGAGGGATCACTGCAGTACACACTCAATCTCTGCAGTACACACACACACACACACACACACACACACACACACACACACACACACACACACACACACACACACACACACACACACACACACCATATAGCCACTACACATGAACACGACCTGTATCACCTTTTACTGCCTCGGTTAGGAAGAGACAAAACAGATATGAACAATAAAGAAAGAAACAAAGAACGAGAGAGTGCACAAGGTAGAGAGAGAGAAAGACAGCATAAGGAAGACTGAGACAGAAACGAAGTGCGCAGGAAAGATAAAGTGAGAGAGAGAGAGAGAGAGAGAGAGAGAGAGAGAGAGAGAGAGAGAGAGAGAGAGAGAAATAGACAACAAAAAAGAGTGAGGGCGAGAGACCAAGAGCATGGGAAAGAGTAAGAGAAAGAAAGAGTGAGAAAAAGAGAGCAAGAGAGAGAGAGAGAGTGAGAACGTGAGTGCAATGGACGGGGGTGAATGGAGGAGAGAAGGGCAGAAAGAAAGGGGAGAAAGAGAGAGACAGAGACAGAAAGAAAGAGAGAAGAGAAAGAGTGACATAGGAGACAGAGAGAGATAGCAAAGAGAGAGTGATACAGGAGAGCGAGAGAGGGAGATAGAGATAGAGCTATAGCAGACAGAGAGATAACAGAGAAAACAAGACAGAGTGGAAGAAAGACAGCAAGAAAGTGAGGGCGAGAGAGAGCAAGAGCGTGGGAAAGAGAGAGAGTAAGAGAAAGAAAGAGTGAGAAAAAGATAGCAAAAGAGAGACAGTGAGATAGTGTTGTGTGTGCTGTATAAAGGCTCAGTCTAATGTAATCAGGCTGCAGTAGATGGAGACAGAACCGTAATGGCTCTGCAGCAGAACCTGTCAGCAGCAATAACAGCGAAGAGGAACACAGGCGAGAACACAATCCGCCTGATTATTTAACAATACGGCCTGAAAACGCGTCCCCACAGCAATAAATTACCCAACAGCGTGGAATAATTCAATGGCACTTCTCATCTTCAGGGGGACTGACCCATCCGCCCATTCAGTCACGGGGGGCAAGACGAGCCGGCACAAGCTGAACGGGCTTTCTGCAGAATTTGTACATTCAAACTATTAGACAACACTGCGGGCTCAGCAGAACCACCAGTGCAGGGTGAAATCTGGGCCAGCGACCTCCGACGTCCGATCTTTTACAGCTACGACAGTCACTCTGACGGAGACTTTAAACAGAGACCCGTGTGTTCCAGTGAAGAGTCAGTACTACAGAGGCCTTAAAAACAGAAGTCTGGTGACAAAAAATAACTTGCATATTGGGTGACGGGCCCTTAAGAGCCACCAGTGCTGCTGTGTTTACTCTAATATGCAGTAGAGGCCTGAACTTGCACGGGATCTGTGACAATATGTTGCAGCGCAGGACTATTTTCAGTGTTGCGCATGGGAGCGGGCAGGAAACCAGCCTACTGCAGGTAGGAGCAGGATGAAGCACACTAAATAATATAAAATGACACCAGTAAAACAATTCAAATATACGAAGTCATTCTAAAGCGTTGCAAAGCAACCAATCGCGTGAACAATCATGACTACGGTGTTTTCAGCAGAGGATGCATTTGTGAATAGAGTGGGTCAGACATTGGATGTCAGTTTGCCTTGACGGAACTCCGCAGGCGGGAGCGGGACAAAACATTTTGGTTGCAGGTGGAAACGTGATAAAAGCTTGCGGAACCGGGCAGGGATGGGACTGAAAAAACAGTCCCGCTCAGACCTCTAATATCTGTAGAATGACATTTGAAATCAGTTAAATTCCTCTACAAAGAACAAAAACAGGACAAACGTGCAAATGTACAAAAAAAAAAAAAAAAGCATAATTTCTGTGTATTTGCTGAGGAACATAAGGCCACATTTTATGAGCCAGTCACCCATTCAGTCATCCTAAAGCCTGAATTATGTCTACACCTTTGACCATTTTTGGCCCATCAACTACATTTGGGGTTAGACTGGATTTTTTGCCAAACTTGTTAAACAAGTGATGTTTCATAGATGATGGACATTTCAGCGGATGGCAGGT
Organism: Pygocentrus nattereri; assembly: GCF_015220715.1. NCBI lineage: Eukaryota > Metazoa > Chordata > Actinopteri > Characiformes > Serrasalmidae > Pygocentrus > Pygocentrus nattereri. The sequence goes on along the minus strand of NC_051219.1, from coordinate 10,418,496 downwards.
GATGTCAGTCTTGCTTCTGCTGTAACAATTCCCTCACCTCACACCTACACTTCTGCTCAGCATCTAGGCCAACAGTGGTCAGTCCTCCTCCTGCGGTGCCACGGGGCATTCATGCTTTAGTGGCAGTCCTACACGCACACCTACACTCAGCTCAGAAAAACACTGAGGATACTTAAAACCTTAGACACACAGTGTGCAAGAGATTTCACAAAGCAGACAGATCCTCTCACACAGTTATGAAGTGTCACAACTGGGGCTGAATGTGGTAGTCTGTCACCTTGAGCTAGGTTAGTTTGATCTGTGGAGGTACTATAATTTAAGATTACTGATGAGATCTGATACCAATCCATTATGAAACTGCAGTGTGTGTAGTTTTTACAGGTTAACAGTAATAACTGTGTAGTCACTTTAATCCAGTATGAATCTGCAGTGTGTTTTTACAATCTGACAGTAATAACTGTGATGTGGTTTTAAGCCAGTGTGAATCTGAGGTGTGTAGTTTTTACTGTTTGACAGTAATAACTGAAGAGTTTGTTTTGCAGTTCTAACATTAATCATTAAGTGGACAGTCCTCTGTAACTGGCTAAACCTGGAGCTCCTTCAGTATATTACTCCTGTTCCAGTCCATCAATGAAATGACAAAACCCACTTATAGACGCAGTCATGCTGTGTGCTGTTACTGTTATTGAATGCGGCCTGTGGTGCAATGCATGGCCTATGGCCTTTCAATACAGTACAACTGTAAGAATTTACAAAGGTTCTTCATCCAGTACCGATCGGCTCGCCAGATCTCACAGAAATGACATCCACCAACTCCTCTGGTAAAGCTAGTCCGCCTCCAATAGTGCATAGAGATGTACAGTGAGAGGTCAATGGAGAGAGGCAGCGAGAAATGTCAAAGTCATGCTCTGGTGCTGAGTGGGGTGACGTGAGCTTCTGTCATCTCCACATCTGTGTCGCCCCCATCACTCTGATCTGACCTCCAGCCCAGCAAGGTGAGCTGAACGTGTGTGTGTGTGTGTGTGTGTGTGTGTGTGTGTGTGTGTGTGTGTGTGTGTGTGTGTGTGTGTGTGTGTGTGTGTAAATAAGCATATGTGTGCGTGTTCTTACGTGCTTCTCTCCTTCAATCCTCCTGTCAGCGAGCTGAACGGCTTCCAGGTACTTAAAATGCAGCTCCATCAGTCGGTCCACCTGCAGAGGGACACACACATGCACGCATTTTACGAAACCAGGCATGCAAGCGCACACACACACGCACACAAACACACACACACACAAATAAAACCACTCAAGCTCAGACCCTCGGGAGTATCTGGCCCAATTTTAAACTTAGCTGATTATTCTCACACCAGGCTCGGCTGCAGGCACCTTGAGCTCCATTCAGCCAGCGTGTGTGCCTGGATCCCTGCCGTTCTTTTTGAAATGGCTTTTTTTTGGAAAGTCCTGTACTGTCCACGTTCAATCCAAGTTCAAAAACTCTATGAAGATGGCGGCGTTTACATTTGCAAATCACTGCATTTCTACTGATCAAACAGGAAACTGTGCTGATTCAAACATTTCCCTCCCACAAACGTGGCACGTCTTATGAACAGCAGCAGCAGATTTTTGGAAGCAGAAGCTTCATTAGTTTTCCATTTATGTCCAAGAGCTTTCAGTCTGAAGAGCCTTTACAATTAAACAGCCCACGTAATGTAGATATAAAACAGACATTTCTTAGTTTTCCTGTTTTTTTTTTTTTTTTAATTAAAATAGCTTACTGTATGATGTAAACATTTTAATATTCCAGAACATACATTTTAATCCACACAGTGAAGTCACAACCATGAACATATTTACACAAGTGCTCAATAGTTTAGAATTGTCGATCAGATGTTGGGAATCACCGTTTTCAACCACTTAAAACCAATCTGGTTGCATCTAAAATGATTTTAATATGCTCATCCTGTGCAACATCGCAGGTTTCAAATATGTAGTAGATACATAAAGAACATAAAGTTGTAAATAAAAATTAGGAAATGTGTCCAGAGTGATGAACAGAGCTGTAGAAGATTCTAAAATGACTGAGAAAGCCAGCACTGAGAAGTTATAATAAAATTAATATCAAGAATTCATATTTCTAAAGTGAATATCAAATCTCAGGGAAGTTCATTTAAAAATGTAAACAAATAATAGTAGCATATTATTTAAAAATGTCATGTTATTCACTTTTGTTTACAGAATACCTGAATATGAAAATTTCATATTGATATGAAATTTCTAAAAATGCCTTTTGGTGAACAGTTTGTTATTAAGTAAGTAGATAAAATAGCAAACAACCCCAAACTTTTGAATGGTAGTCTACATATGACCACCTATTTAACCTATTTAAGTTTAGCCCACAGACTCATGGTGAAGTCATAAGGAGTGTTGTTACTGCAGATAGTTTGTAGCTTCTTAAAAAAGGCCTAATCTAGGGCACTTCTGAAGGGGTCAACTAATCAGAATAGTGGACTTCAGGGGGAAATAAGTTAAAATACTAGAAAAATGCAGAATGTGGGCAATTTAAACCTGGCACAATCTTAACATGAGCATCACATAAGGAAAAGAAGGCTACACAACATGCTTGCCGTCTACCTTCTCACAGTCGTTCTCTGTGAACTTGCTGAGCAGGCGGCTTCTCTGCTGTCCCTTCAGGTTCCTCAGCATGGACGCCAGGATGGAGCACACATGCTCTAGAAGAGGAGGAGAAAAGAAAGAGGAAATCTGTGAATTGTTTTTCCCACTACTAGCTCCCACAGGCTTTAAATATAGTCTTTCCAAAGCTTCAACAACAATAAAAAAGCACTATGTAATGACCATAAGCTCAGTGCAAACAGTTATCACAGCTGAAATTTCTGCAATGTTTATTTTGATCCATTTTTACAAGCCATCCCAATGAGAGTTTGTTTATACTTTCAAGACACTGATTAACACTTTCCAAAGGCATTCTTAGAGTCATGAAAAAAGACAAGACCGGGAAAGACATAAAGAAACAGATGAAAGTGATAATGTCAGTTTTCATTAGTGTGTTTGTGAGCAGCACAAAGACAAGCTCTTCCGAGCCCAACAGAGCTGTGAGGCTGCGGTTTACCACTTAAAGCATAGCTGAGTAACCAAGAACATACACATTTCTATCCCCCTTAGACTGTAAACAGAGTGTCAGTGTGAATCAGAGGAGGAAACAGAGCATCAGTGTTGATCAGAGGAGGAAACAGTGCGTTAGTTTTAATCAGGAGGAAACAGAGCGTCGGTGTGAATCAGAGGAGGAAACGGAGCGTCGGTGCGAATCAGAGGAGGAAACAGAGCGTCGGTGCGAATCAGAGGAGGAAACAGCGTCGGTGCGAATCAGAGGAGGAAACAGAGCGGCAGTGTTAATCAGAGGAGGAAACAGAGCGGCAGTGTTAATCAGGAGGAAACAGCGTTGGCATTAATCAGAGGAGGAAACAGAGCGGCAGCGTTAATCAGGAGGAAACAGAGCGACAGTGTTAATCAGGAGGACACAGAGCGGCATTGTTAAACAAGAGGAAACAGAGTTGCCGTTAATCAGAGGAGGAAACAGAGTGGCAGTGTTAATCAGAGGAGGAAACAGAGCGGCAGTGTTAATCAGGAGGAAACAGAGCGGCAGTGTTAATCAGGAGGAAACAGCGTTGGCATTAATCAGAGGAGGAAACAGAGCAGCAGTGTTAATCAGAGGAGGAAACAGAGCGGCAGTGTTAATCAGGAGGAAACAGAGCAGCAGTGTTAAACAAGAGCAAACAGAGTTGCCGTTAATCAGAGGAGGAAACAGAGTGGCAGTGTTATTCAGGAGGAAACAGAGTGTCGGTGCGAATCAGAGGAGGAAACAGAGCGTCAGTGTGAATCAGAGGAGGAAACAGAGCGTCGGTGTTAATCAGAGGAGGAAACAGAGCGGCAGTGTTAATCAGAGGAGGAAACAGAGCGGCAGTGTTAATCAGGAGGAAACAGAGCAGCAGTGTTAATCAGGAGGAAACAGAGCAGCAGTGTTAATCAGAGGAGGAAACAGAGCGACAGTGTTAATCAGGAGGAAACAGAGCAGCAGTGTTAAACAAGAGCAAACAGAGTTGCCGTTAATCAGAGGAGGAAACAGAGTGGCAGTGTTATTCAGGAGGAAACAGAGTGTCGGTGCGAATCAGAGGAGGAAACAGAGCGTCGGTGTGAATCAGAGGAGGAAACAGAGCGTCAGTGTGAATCAGAGGAGGAAACAGAGCGGCAGTGTTAATCAGGAGGAAACAGCGTTGGCATTAATCAGAGGAGGAAACAGAGCGGCAGTGTTAATCAGGAGGAAACAGAGTGGCAGTGTTAATCAGGAGGAAACAGCGTTGGCATTAATCAGAGGAGGAAACAGAGCGGCAGCGCTAATCAGGAGGAAACAGAGCGGCAGTGTTAATCAGGAGGAAACCGAGCGGCAGAGGAAACAGCGTTGGTGTTAATCAGACGGAAACAGAGCGGCGCTGTTCATCAGAGGAGGAAACAGCGTTGGTGTTAATCAGAGGAGGAAACAGCGTTGGTGTTAATCAGAGGAGGAAACAGAGCGGCAGTGTTAATCAGAGGAGGAAACAGAGCGGCGCTGTTCATCAGAGGAGGAAACAGAGCGGCAGTGTTAATCAGGAGGAAACAGAGCGGCAGTGTTAATCAGGAGGAAACAGCGTTGGCATTAATCAGAGGAGGAAACAGCGTTGGTGTTAATCAGAGGAGGAAACAGAGCGGCAGCGCTAATCAGGAGGAAACAGAGCGGCAGTGTTAATCAGGAGGAAACCGAGCGGCAGAGGAAACAGCGTTGGTGTTAATCAGACGGAAACAGAGCTGCGCTGTTCATCAGAGGAGGAAACAGCGTTGGTGTTAATCAGAGGAGGAAACAGCGTTGGTGTTAATCAGAGGAGGAAACAGAGCGGCAGTGTTAATCAGAGGAGGAAACAGAGCGGCGCTGTTCATCAGAGGAGGAAACAGAGCGGCGCTGTTCATCAGAGGAGGAAACAGAGCGGTGGCGTTAAATCAGGAGGAAACAGATGTGTCATGAAGAAAGAAAAGAGGGAAAGCAAGAAAAAGAAAGCAAGACAGAAAGCAAGAAAGAAAGAAAGAGAAGAAGACAGACAGTAAAAATATGAAGGAAAGGGAGAGATAGAAAGAGAGAGAGAGAGTATTCAGGCAGTAGAAGAGGCAGGTATTAGATAAGTGTGTTATCTCTGAGCTCTGCCCTGGGATATAGAGCTGGAGAGAGAAGGGAAAGAGAGAGAATGAGGAGGAAGGGAGAGAGGAAAAGAGGAGAGATGCTTGGGCTGTTGCTACAGCACTTGGTCTCCGTGGCAACAGGAGGAGAGGCCATTAGCTGCAGGCATGTGGAAGCAGCTGTGTGTATGTGAGAGAGAACAAACATGCAGGAGGTTTCTGCTTCAGCTCTGCTCCTCATTACACTCTATTAGAGCTGCTCACTCATTCTAATGACAGACACTTCACAGAGCATAATGGAGCACAAGCAGCTTTTATTCACATACAATACAGCGTGAATGCAGGCATCGCCGGCACATGGCAACCAGCCCCGCCGCTTTAAAAGCCAGCAGAGACTGTTTATAAAGGACTTCTGCTATTTCTGGTGATGTTAGGTAAGACACTGCAGCTCAGCACTGTCACACAGGTGGATGGAAGCAGATTCTCCTGTTCTACAGTGAGAGAGATCACTGTTAACCTTCACAAGCTTAGATCAATTACTGTTCTCTGCTACATTTGACTTGATTCTATTTTATCAACAGGTCTGAGCCGTGCGTCTGACTTTTTTCCAGTTTAGTTTGATGTCAAACGTCAAACTGACTAAAACATGGCAAATATCTAAAAGATGTTTTTCTTTTTTTCAAATCAAGATGGTTGTAAAAACTAAAAACACACACACACACACACACACACACACACACTTCTTGCAGCACTATGCAAAAGTTACGAAAGCATTTATTTCTTATTAAAAAAAAAAAAAAACAACAGAACAAATAAAAATAAGCCAATAAGCAATAAATCATTGTTCCTCCTTGTGGAAGTCCTGTATTTACTGTTACCATCCAGCACATATTTTATCTAATCCACCCGTCATTTAATTAATTCAGGTGAGCTGCTGATGGAATTGAGTGGATGGAACCTGTGCTCTTCTAATAAAATACAAGACAGTCATGTTTATTTATGTTTATGCGCTTAGTTAAACGTTCTATGGTGTTTTTACTGACAAATAACGGCTGCCTTACTTGTTTCCTAACAGTAAGCGATTGTCCAAACGTAGCATCACACCCAGAGTGCTTTGCAATGTCTAGATCAAGTGCGCAAAAAGCAAAACGAAATCAAACCGTGGACCAATCAGGTCCGAGCGGACAGAGCTGCCCAGCTGTGGTTCGGAAGAGTTATTTCATAGAGTGTAGAGCAGGTCCTGTTTTATCTCTACATTTATGTAGTATTTATGTAGTTTATGCTGCTGAGTGGCACAACCATCGAAGCGTTGGCCCCGTCATCGGCAGATCACAAGTTCGATCCCTGGTGATGCTGCAGCCGTCCACAGCCACGAGTCCAAGAGAGCACGATTGGCCTCGCTCTCTCTGGGTGGGTAGAATGGCCCCCTTCTCCCCACCATTACTCAATGCAATGCTCGTCAGCGCAGGCGTCTGTTAGCTGACGTAACAGATCTGGCGGTTGGCTCTTTCCTCCGAGTGCGTTCGGCTGTCCAGTGACGTCGGGTGAGCGGCAGTTCGAAAAGAAGCGGATGCTGGTTTCACAGGTCTCGGAGGAAGCCTGTGCTGCCTTCACCCTCCTAGCGTTGTAGTAGTGTGATTGGGGGGAGTCCTAAGTAGCGGGTGGAGTTGTAAATGAGAAGAAAATTGAGGAGGAAACAAATAAAAAAATAGTTCTGATGACCTGATAACTGGCTGAGCAAGTGTGTTTTTTTCTCAAAATGAACTGGATCGTTCCACTAAGCACTGGACGTTAAGTAACGACTGCTTTCCAGCTAACTGATGTACGTTTCTACTGCGAACACAGAACAACTAAACTGGAATTAGCCAGAAACAAGCAGAATACAATCCAGCAAACAAGACGAGCTCTGAAATACTTTACATACAGGAACAAAACTGCATACAGGTTAAATCTAGTAGTACTGAAAAAACTGAGCTCAAGCTTAGATCGCATCGTCATGGCACTATGCGTAACACCGTGTTTAAGTTAGCTACATTTGATTGGATATTCGACCTTCTCTGCATGATTTCTCAAGAAAGAAATGCACAAAAATGATCAAAACCTACATTTTCCGCCTCCTGAGAAGACGGAGAACAAACTACAACCAAATATATTTAAGAACGTCTGTTAAATTTGGCTGAACATGATGGATCAGATCAACAGTGTGCGAGTCATTAGTGAATAATGTGGATGTCAATCTTCAAACGTCAGAGTTTTATTGCACTTGTAGTAAAATGAGTACCTTCCTCTAAGCCCACAACAAAACCCAGTTAAGGGAAGCTGCTCTCTTTACTACTGAGTGATTTTGCTTTCTTCTAGCTAAAAACATGGGAAATCCATTGCTTTCTCACCTTTTAGACAGCCCCTTAATGACTAAAGTGTCAGTAATCAGCATTTCTGAAACATTACGCTCAATGAAACTTGAGACATTTTAAAATAGGTTTGGTTGTGGTTTGGGCGAGATGATGCAGATTATCACTACTTTTGGACATGTACTTTATGAGACATTGAGGAAAAAGTTTAATATCGAGCACAAGTCTAATATAATACCAACTTTACTGCGTTTCTCTTTCTGGCAGAAGGAACTGCTGATATTAAAGCACACTAGATATAATATTCATGCCTTCTTTGCTTTTCTTTTTTATTTATTTTTCCAGAATTGTCGTACAAAAGCAAAAGAACGCCCATGGTGGTTCATTATCATGACTGCATTGATCTACTGTGCGTGCCTTCAGCTCAGGCCTGCAACTTAATCACAGCCGTGATGTTACTCACAATAACACACTCCCTTCTCATATTCCACTGCTTAACTGAACCCAAATACTATTGTAAATGTCAATGAGGTGCAAAACACGGCCAGAAATTGTTAAATTAAGCAATGTTAAAAGACCTTGGATACCTTGGACCTTTTTCTATATCGATCTACTAAAACAATAAAATATAGATTGAACACCTTAAATGGCTCCTTATGGTGATGCATGTTTGTTGTAACAGTAATCATTGCTGCTTTTACATCAAGTTTAAAAACTTCACTTTGGACAGAATTCCTTTACGTGTTTCCTTGAGCTATGAGTCATAAATAATTACTGCAAACATTTATTATCGGCAGCAATAACTACTGTTTCTGAGGGTTAAGAGGTAATGATGCAAACTGAAGCAGCCGCGCTTTAAAGAAAAATCTCCCTCCAATTCAGAAGCCATAATCGCCTCACGCAGTTCTCCCTGGCAAACAAAACGAGAATTGTTGATAATCCTCAAAGAAAAAGAAGAAAAAAAAAGGAAAAGAAGAATCAATTACAAAAAGCTTCACAGGGATACAAAGATGGCCAATCCATTTTCTGCTCAAATAAGAGAACAAACTGAGGCTTGATTAAATGCGATGGGGGCGATTAACTAAGCTCTTTCCATGCCATTTACCCAGATCATTGGACCAATTACTAGGAATAATGTCAATCTGTTTCATAGAGGGAGTTTAAATGGAATTATTATTATAAAAAGCACCAGTCATTTTCTTTTTCCATTTACCATGATAACCTCTAATGATAACTTAATGCCGTGGGGCGGGTGGGTTCAAATGTAATCACACATCCTGTCATTCACTCTTTAAGACCCACACACTAACACAGACAGAGTGGACTGCTTTTAGCTAATTTAGCCATTTACATTCGTCATCGTCTTAAACAGGCACAATTTCCTGCCATGCATTAACAGAGCATTAGCCATACAATGTGACAACTAGTCTGTCTACAATGCAGATTAATGTCCATTAAAGTATTTGTGCATGTGTAAATAGAGAAACCGGGTCCAAAGCTACTATTAAGGTTAACTCAAACACATATACAAGCTCACATAAAGACTAGAAAGGACAACTCCAATAGAGCACAGAAACAGTAGAGTGTGATGGTTATTACATTTTAGCTGAAATTAAATGCTGTGTAAACGACTGTGAAAAGGGAACCGAATGTAAAATATTACAAATAAATGTATTATAAAATTTGAGCGAAAGAAAAAAAATGTAATAGGTGAACAACGTTTTAAAATGCGTAATTCAGTAGATCAGGTCTCAAAGTTATTCAGTGGTCTGAAGTTTTTACACAGTCACAAATTCATCCCAAAGGTATTCTGTGGTGCTGAGGTCAGGACTCTGTGCAGGCCAGTCAAGTTCTTCCACACCAAACTCGCTCATCCACGTCTTTATGGACCTGCTTAGTGCACTGGTGCGCAGTCATGTTGGAACAGGAAGGGGCCGTCCCCAAACTGTTCCCACAAAGTTGGGAGCATGAAATTGTCCAAAATCTCTTGGTGCTGAAGCTTTAAGAGTTCCTTTCACTGGAACTAAAGGGCCGAGCCCAACTCCTGGAAAACAACCCCACACCATGATCCCCCCTCCACCAAACTTTACACTCGGCACAATGCAGTCAGACAAGCACCGTCTCCTGGCAACCGCCAAACCCAGACCCGTCCATCTGATTTCCAGACAAAGAAGCGTGATTGGTCACTCCAGAGAACACGTCTCCACTGCTCTAGAGTCCAGTGGAGGCTCTTTACTCCACTGCATTCCACGCTTTGCATTGCGCTTGGTGATGGAAGGCTTGGATGCAGCTGCTTGGCCATGGAAACCCATTCCATGAAGCTCTCTATGCTGTTCTTGAGCTGATCTGAAGGCCACATGAAGTTTGGAGGTCTGTAGTGATGGACTCTGCAGAAAGTTGGTGACCTCTGCGCACTATGCCCCTCAGCATCCGCTGACCCCGCTCTGTCATTTTACATGGCTGACCACTTCGTGGCTGAGTTGCTGTCGTTCCCAATCGCTTCCACTTTGTTATAATCCCACTGACAGTTGACTGGAATATTTAGTAGTGAGGAAATTTCACGACTGGACACAGGTGGCGTCCGATCACGGTACCACGCTGGAATTCACTGAGCTCCTGAGAGCGACCCATTCTTTCACTAATGTCTGTAGAAGCAGTCTGCAGGCCTAGGGGCTCGGCTTTATACACCTGTGGCCATGGAAGTGATTGGAACACCTGAATTCAATGATGTGGATGGGTGAGTGAAAACTTTTGGCAATATATTGTATATCTAACATAAGACCACATATGCACATTTGAAAGTGGCTCAGATCTGATTAACAAAAGATCAAATTTTTGAGGCATCACAGCCCCGAATCGTATATATTTGTCTGATCTAGTATCACCACTGACGTGCCAAAAACAGTGACAAACTTCAGGGGGTGTTGGTCAAAAACCTGTTAGAGATTTCTCTGGTTTGTTCCGGCCCAATTTGACCCCTGGTTTGGAGTCAGCGAGTTCTGAGCTCTCAAATTAAATGCCTGGGGAGGCGAATGGGAAGAAATCTGCCAAAAATGAAATAAGGTTTTACACTGAAAAACTAAAAACAAGAACAGGTGCCTCAATTAGTAAAAGGGCGTTCAGGCTACATCCCACAAACAGAGGCAACAAAGCCTTCAAGTTTTCGGTTCTCTTCTTTGTGCAGAGAACACATGGAAACGACTGTCCTTGGTAATCGACTGACTGCATAAGAAGTTGCCAATATAGATCGTATTGAAAAGTGCTGGCATGTTCCTTTAACGAATGTCTCAAAATGCTCCAAATTTCGTACAGTGGGAGTGTGGGAGCAGCAAGTTACACATCCCAACAGGGTTTGTATTCTGGGTTAATGCCAGCGTGGAGGCGTTCACTGACTTGCGCTCCACAACAGGCGCATCATTAGGTGGCTAAAACTGCTCCTGTCGGAGCAAAAGTTCCAGAATTGGGGCATCATTCACAGCGTGCAGAAACACGGCGCGATCAACGCTGTCTTCAGTGCTTTACAACACTCACTCGCCTGCTCCACCACTCCCTCACTCCGCCTTCCACTTCCTAAAATAATCCGCCTCATTAAGAACCAGCTGGTGGAGCAACAGTAGCTAAATTTCAGCTGTGTGGAGGAAACAGGCGCGGAATACAGATGACAGACGGCCGGCTCCATCTCTCCCTCTCCCTGACTGTCCGTCTTAGGCGGGTGCAGAAATTATGGCCGGGGGAGGACAAACCTCATCTCATGATGCAATAAATGTTCATACTTTTCTGCATTCGGCTCCTGTCTGCCCACAACTGGAAATTAACGAGCACTCCAAAAAAAAAAAGTTAAGAAAATGCCCCTGAAGCTTTAAAAGCAAAAAAGGCAAAAAAGTCCATATATAAATACATCTTGCCAAGTTTGGAATCAGCAGTCATATTAATAACTGCTGTACAAGTTACAAACCACAGATCGAAACGTTCTGGACCACTAAAGTCACGGAAGGGCTTTTCTCCTACATTAAATTTTTTTTTTATTCATTTATACTGTTTGTGTGATTTTTATTTGCTAAAACAGTCTTTATTATTTTTTTTACATAACCCTGCTGTCAGAACAAAACCTGTCCATTTTTGTCATTTTTCAGTTTTTTTAAATACCTGTAGGCCTTTATATCATGTGTAAATTTCATGAAGACTGGACCAAAAGAAACTGCCCAAATTGATGTGGAAAGATGTCTGGTTCCATTGACTTACATTAAAAGTAAAATGTTTTTTTTCCTTCTCCTGTAAAGTTACTATTTTGGAGATATGAGCTTTTGATCCGATAGCAGCGATAACTTATTGTATAATAATTATTTTTGTTGCAATGCTTGTAAGACTGGTATACGTAAACAAGCTCTGCTCTGATTGGCTGCAATGTACTCTGCTTCATTCCAGGCCAGAACTTCAGCGTGAACAGGCGTAGCTTTATTTTGCAACAAACTGAGAGTTCAACAGATTTGAACCTTTGTTTACATATGATATCAAGCTCTTATTAAATAAAAGCAAAGGAAAATTCAGCTCTTGGATATGGATATACATAATATAGTGTATATATTTATCATAATTTCTTGCTAAATTATCTGGCTGGGACATTCTGGATGTTACATATACACTCTCAGAAAAAAAGGTATGACAGTGTCACTGGGACAGTACCCTTTATGCCACTGTGGTGGTACCCTCAGGGGTACATCTCAGTACCTTTAGTCAGGGAATAAAACTGAACCATAATCCATTGAAATGATATTTTCTAAGTTGTACTGACTCCATGCACCCCGTCTCGTCTCCAGGCCTTTTCTATTACTGTTCCGTTTTAAAACATTAGTTTATAAAAAGATACAAATATCTATTTTTCCACTAGGAAAAACATTTAAGGTATACAATTGGACCTTAAAACCACTGTTGCACCTTTGAGGGTACATTTGATTTGTTTGTACCTTGATGAACCAAGCATGGTACCTTTATTTCTAACAGTGTAGTACAGCTTTCTCAAGTCATTTTAGAACCACCCACAGCTCTGTTCATCATTCTGGGCACATCTTAACTTTCACTTTTCACCAGTGGTGGACCGTAACCAAGTAAACGTAATTCGTTACTGTACTTAAGTAGGTTTTTTGTGTTCATCTGTACTTTACTGAAGCTTCCATTTTGGGCGATTTTCTACTTTCACTCCACTACTTTTCAAAGTCTATCTGACTTTTTACTCCACTGCACTTTGCAAAATCTGTCACTGATGTCGTCTCATGTGTGTATAAAAACGTAACATGTCAAAACGAAAGAAGCGCAAAGCCAGAGCACCAATCAGGGCCCAGCGGTCACTTTGTTTAGAGCTGGTTTTGACCTGTTGGTCATACCGACCCAGTGCAGCACGCGGTTCAACGTCAGCGCAGCAGCGTAAAACTTTGGGAGAGTCTGTTCAACATAAATGATGAACTAACCTAACTTTGTGTAAATAGAGCTCAATATAGAAATATGTCCACATATGCAGTCGAGACTGACGCGGCTTTTTTCTGAATTTCTACAAACACCGTTTCATTTTATAGTAAATGAGTTTGGGCTGGTTTATGTTTATGAACAGACGCCTACAGATCAACATAGTAAAGGAGCTCACTGTGACTGTTTACCTTCAGTGTTTTGTGCTTATGATCATTTTAATAGACGTCAGCGTCACTAATTAATGACGTTCTATTAAAAGACTGGTTTACCGTGAGAGACGCTGGAGGACTTTCACCTGAAATGAGTTCATGAAGCCAGCCTGGTTATAAAAATGATAACAGGACATCAGAGCCAGAATTACTCTTTTAGTACTTTTACTTTATACTTAAGTACATTTGAAGGTAAATACTTTTGTACTTTTACTCAAGTGGAAGTCTAAAGGGAGGAACTTCTACTTTTACTGGAGGAATATTTTACCTTGGGTGTCTCTACTTTAACTCAAGCGCATGATTTCTGTACTTTGTCCACCGCTGCTAAAGAAGCACACATCTGATACCACACGTCTTGGCTGATCCGACTGCATTCAGGATAAGTAATAATTCATAGAAATTTTTAAACCAAACTACTCCTCTAACTTTGGACAAAAGATTTCTGAATGTGTTGCGATATCATTGTAGAATAATCCTACTGAAGTTAGAAGAGTCCATCAGCAGCAACCAATACTGTAAATAAATCAACATGTAATGGTATAAAACACTCCCTCATAAAGCCCCTGGAAATCAATCCAGACAGTAAAGACTGAAGCAAGGAGGAAAAAACAAAGTTACTGTTACTGCGTGTGACTTCCGCTGGCGTACAAAGTGTTCCTTCACTATTCTTCAGTCGACTCAATCGTTTGACAGAAAAATGTTAGATCTATTATTAGTGAGCGTTTCCTTAATGAGCCTGTTACAGATGCAAATTGATGCTCGTTAATCCCTCCTCCTGCTGAAGTGTGGATTTCAGACGGGATTTTGCGGGATCAATCTCAGCGTTTACCATTCAGCACAAGAGCGTCCCTTTTTAATTACTTCAAAAAGACTCGTTTGTAATAAGAATCGCTGCTGACTAATTAACGTGTTTGGCAGCATTGTGCTCCCAGAGCACCACCTCATCCTCACTGGCTTTCAATTAGTCCATTGCTCAGCACACCATCACAACGGAGTCACTACAAAAGAAGAAAACACTAAAATAATCCAACAAGAACAAAACTCAGCGAAATCACAACTATCCTCACCTTCAAGGGTAAACAGTTCTGCTCTAAGCATAAACAGCCAACACAAGCAATGAAGAAAAGACACTCATTCACTTTATTAGAAAGCTGTGCACTTGTACTCACTGGCCACTTTATTAGAAACACCTCTCTTGTACTTCCACTCAGACACTTTATTGGAAACACCTCTTGTACTTCCACTCATAGGCCACTTTACTGGAAACACCTCTCTTGTACTTCCACTCATAGGCCACTTTATTGGAAACACCTCTTGTACTTCCACTCATAGGCCACTTTACTGGAAACACCTCTCTTGTACTTCCACTCATAGGCCACTTTATTGGAAACACCTCTTGTACTTCCACTCATAGGCCACTTTACTGGAAACACCTCTCTTGTACTTCCACTCATAGGCCACTTTATTGGAAACACCTCTCTTGTACTTCCACTCATAGGCCACTTTACTAGAAACACCTCTTGTACTTCCACTCATAGGCCACTTTATTGGAAACACCTCTCTTGTACTTCCACTCATAGGCCACTTTATTGGAAACACCTCTCTTGTACTTCCACTCATAGGCCACTTTCCTAGAAACATCTCTTGTACTTCCACTCATAGGCCACTTTATTGGAAACACCTCTCTTGTACTTCCACTCATAGGCCACTTTCCTAGAAACATCTCTTGTACTTCCACTCATAGGCCACTTTATTGGAAACACCTCTCTTGTACTTCCACTCATAGGCCACTTTACTAGAAACACCTCTTGTACTTCCACTCATAGGCCACTTTATTGGAAACACCTCTCTTGTACTTCCACTCATAGGCCACTTTATTGGAAACACCTCTCTTGTACTTCCACTCATAGGCCACTTTACTAGAAACACCTCTTGTACTTCCACTCATAGGCCACTTTATTGGAAACACCTCTCTTGTACTTCCACTCATAGGCCACTTTACTAGAAACACCTCTTGTACTTCCACTCATAGGCCACTTTACTAGAAACACCTCTTGTACTTCCACTCATAGGCCACTTTATTGGAAACACCTCTCTTGTACTTCCACTCATAGGCCACTTTACTAGAAACACCTCTTGTACTTCCACTCATAGGCCACTTTATTGGAAACACCTCTCTTGTACTTCCACTCATAGGCCACTTTACTAGAAACACCTCTTGTACTTCCACTCATAGGCCACTTTACTAGAAACACCTCTTGTACTTCCACTCCCTGGCCTCTTTATTAGAAACACCCCCCCTTGTACTTCCACTCATTGGCCAGTTTACAAAATTACCTTATCAGGGGCGCATACATTTTTTCCAGGCACAACGAACACATGTACATATAGCCACTGGTTCAGTCCACAGGTTGTGATGTCACAATGAACACACTTAAATATGACCAACTCTTCAGATAATACGTTGTGATGTCACAAAGATATTTACATATGACCACCCAATCAAGTCATATGCTGTGATGTCACAATGAAGACAATGACATACGAACGCCCTTCCAGCACCAACTCCTGCAGCATTTTAGCTGCCCTTCCACGTTGGAGTGATAAATTCCTGCAGACAGAAACTTTTGCATACGACTGTATAAACAGACACTCAAACTGGGCATAAGCAGCTAAATATATGCTGAAAGATACAATCTTGGCAGCTTCTTGGCCCAATCTTACACTTTTCCAGGACTTCCCTAATATTGCCAGGACATTTTATCTATGGTCTTATTTTCCATGTGTCTTTCAAGATAGGAAAACAAGTCTGCCAGGTTTCTCAGATTTTCCAAGAGCCATGGAACCACTGACATACACCTCCTTGTATCTACACTCTTTGTCCATTTTATCAGCTCCACTTACTGTATAGCTGCACTTTGTAGTTCTACAATTACAGACTGTAGTCCATCTGTTTCTCTGATACTCTGTTTACCCTGTTCTTCAGTGGTCAGAACCCCCATGGACCCTCACAGAGCAGGTACTATTTGGGTGGTGGATCACTCTCAGCACTGCAGTAACACTGACGTGATGGTGGTGTGTTAGTGTGTGTTGTGCTGGTACGAGTGGATCAGGCAAAGATGATGGATAGTGAGACATATTGATAATCTGTTAGAATTTTAACAGTCGTGGTCATGCATACACCACTTCTCCTTAAGTGAACCTGAAAAAAATAAATCCTAAAAATAAATAAATTCATAAATAAAAAATAAGAGCAGAATATGCAGAATGTGCAGTAAACCTGTGCATATAGACGGCTTCTCAGCACTAGTTGCCCAGCCCAGTCTCTGCACTACTGGGGCCGCAACAAGAAGGCAAGAATGAGCTTT
>NC_051219.1:10371903-10391903 GCF_015220715.1 Pygocentrus nattereri | reverse complement strand
AACGTGCAAATGATTTATGATGAAATTCAGGTGCAAAACTCTGGATGCATTTTAATAGTGAAATGCCTGATAACTGGCTTCTGTTTTCCTAATGTAGAAACTAAATCTGACACCCAGCTTTAAACAGACAACGGGGGAAATTTATAGAACCTTCACCACAATCACATGACCAATGTTAATAGGGGTGATTATATGCATAACGCCAATGTCCCCAAAAAAGAAAGCCTATAATCTTTTTTTTTTTAAATATATATATTTTTTTTTTCTATATCATTTCAACACTTCAGGTGTCCCTGAATATACTAATGAAAATGCTCCAAAATGACTTGAAATTTAACTTGCATTAAAATTGAACATTTTTGCCCTCTCCTGAAAAGTTACTATGTTGGAGATGCATGTTTGTTCCCCAACAGCATCATTTTATATGAACTTATCTTAGTATTTATTTATTTGAGTAAGTTTTTGAATATAATGTGTATAGTTTGGGGGTAAAACGCCTTATTTTGTCCTATTTATACTCTCATTATAGGTGGACAGCTACATATAGGTGGAGCTAAATATGGACAAATCTAACAGACATCGTCCTGCAGGAACATTGTTCATGTTGCATCACATGCTATGCCTAAATCACCAAGATAAATCACCAAATCAACTGAATCGTAGTAAAAAAGCTGAACATCATGAGTGTGTTTAACAACAAATACATAAAAATTGATGTTGAAAAGGGACAATAACAAAAACTCCTGTTGAGATTTTCAAATCTTATCAGTTAAAAAAAGAAAAAAATATGAAAATTCAATGGGGGAAAAAATGACTGCGATACCAGTCTCTAGTTTAAAAACAATGAGTTGATGTTTCAGACCTGTGGTTCAAACTTACCGTCGTTGTTCTGAAGAAGGATGGCCAAGATCTCACTGCAGTACAGTTTGTTAGCATCAAAAGGCATCTTTGCCTGTTTGATACAATACAGCACACACACACAAACACACACACACACACACACACACACACACACACACACACACACACACAGAGAACATTTTTGCTGCATTTCATCATTTCGTTCCATCAGCATTTTTCTGGCCACTTCTCCTGTGTCAGTAACTATTGCTGTCCGTGAGCTAATTCTGTGCCTGTTCAGTCAGCAGCTCTAATTCAATCAAACTGGAACCAGCGTGACGCTCCCATTTGACCTTTAATTGCCTTATTTGCGAGCGATTTTTCGGGTCACAGTCCTTCATGACTGCTCACAGCACAACGCTGCCGGCCCAGGCCTAGCAGCCTTCATCAACTCTCCAACAGCCAATCACATTTCAGCAGGGGTCCATTGAATACCTCTAAAAACACAGATTTCAAACTTCTAGATTGTTGGTGTTCAGAAGAGATATCCAGGTGGGACCAAACCAATAAGAGCAGAGACTAATACATTCTCCAAAAAGCATCTAAATGTAATGCACCTAAAAAAGCTGGCAAATTTACTTGACAATTGAATACCTATGAATTCCCTATAAAACATATGGCACATATCACTTCCACGTTTCTGATACCGACACAGTGACCTTTAATATTGACTGACGCCAACACATCAATACACACACGAACATTTTTTTAAACTACTTTGTTCAAACCTGTCAAGGCCAGGCATCAACGCCTTGTTCTGACAAGTCTTTCAGGCTGCAGTCGGGTTCAGACGGAACACGGTCGGCGCTGCAGTCGGGTTCAGACGGAACGCGGTGGGCGCTGCAGTCGGGTTCAGACGGAACGCGGTGGGCGCTGCAGTCGGGTTCAGACGGAACGCGGTCGGGCCTGCAATCGGGTTCAGACGGAACGCGGTGGACGCTGCAGTCGGGTTCAGACGGAACGCGGTCGGGGCTGCAGTCGGGTTCAGACGGAACGCGGTCGGGCCTGCAATCGGGTTCAGACGGAACGCGGTGGGCGCTGCAGTCAGGTTCAGACGGAACGCGGTGGGCGCTGCAGTCGGGTTCAGACGGAACGCGGTGGGCGCTGCAGTCGGGTTCAGACGGAACGCGGTCGGGCCTGCAGTCGGGTTCAGACGGAACGCGGTGGGCGCTGCAGTCGGGTTCAGACGGAACGCGGTCGGGGCTGCAGTCGGGTTCAGACGTAACGCGGTCGGGGCTGCAGTCGGGTTCAGACGGAACGCGGTCGGGGCTGCAGTCGGGTTCAGACGGAACGCGGTCGGCGCTGCAGTCGGGTTCAGACGGAACGCGGTGGGCGCTGCAGTCGGGTTCAGACGGAACGCGGACAGGGCTGCAGTCGGGCTCAGACGGAACGCGGTGGGGCCTGCAGTCGGGCTCAGACGGAACGCGGTGGGGCCTGCAGTCGGGCTCAGACGGAACGCGGTGGGGCCTGCAGTCGGGCTCAGACGGAACGCGGTCGGGGCTGCAGTCGGGCTCAGACGGAACGCGGTCGGGGCTGCAGTCGGGCTCAGACGGAACGCGGTCGGGGCTGCAGTCGGGTTCAGACGGAACGCGGTCGGGGCTGCAGTCGGGTTCAGACGGAACGCGGACAGGGCTGCAGTCGGGCTCAGACGGAACGCGGTGGGGCCTGCAGTCGGGCTCAGACGGAACGCGGTCGGGGCTGCAGTCGGGCTCAGACGGAACGCGGTCGGGGCTGCAGTCGGGTTCAGACGGAACGCGGTCGGGGCTGCAGTCGGGTTCAGACGGAACGCGGTGGGGCCTGCAGTCGGGCTCAGACGGAACGCGGACAGGGCTGCAGTCGGGCTCAGACGGAACGCGGTGGGGCCTGCAGTCGGGCTCAGACGGAACGCGGTGGGGCCTGCAGTCGGGTTCAGACGGAACGCGGTCGGGGCTGCAGTCGGGCTCAGACGGAACGCGGTCGGGGCTGCAGTCGGGTTCAGACGGAACGCGGTCGGGGCTGCAGTCGGGTTCAGACGGAACGCGGTCAGGGCTGCAGTCGGGTTCAGACGGAACGCGGACAGGGCTGCAGTCGGGCTCAGACGGAACGCGGTGGGGCCTGCAGTCGGGCTCAGACGGAACGCGGTCGGGGCTGCAGTCGGGCTCAGACGGAACGCGGTCGGGGCTGCAGTCGGGTTCAGACGGAACGCGGTCGGGGCTGCAGTCGGGTTCAGACGGAACGCGGTCAGGGCTGCAGTCGGGTTTAGGCAGAATTTGGTCAGGCTACAGTCGGGTTCAGTTAGCATGTTGTCAGGCTTCATTTTCAACATTTAGTTAATATTTTTCAAATAACTACAAATGACTCTACAAGGACAGAGAGTCTGGTCTCGGACCACATTTGAAGAAAGTACGCAAATCTCTTCATTGTCACATCTCCGCAATCACTTGATTAGTCAGAACAACATGACTACTTTGCATTTGAAGCACGTTTCTCTTTCTGCAAAAAAATCCCACTGTGGTGTTTATATCCGTGAAATTCAGTCGCCTTTAAAATTAGCTCATTCTCTGTCTCGCTGAAGAAAATATGAAGAGTCTTTCCAAAGTCTAGAATCCTGGTACGTCGTGAGGCAGTGCCACCACGACGCTGATAAACCTCACAGGCAGCTGATTAATTATGCAGTAATGTTTTAGCTGGTTATGCACTTTGTGATGGAAATCCTGCATTATGCAGGCGATCTTCATGCAGCTGCCAGCTTTTTATCAACAACTGCAGCAGAGATTTCCTACAAGGAATTAAAGCCATCACCAGGACAGGAGTTTACATTTTCATCCATATAACATCTGGCGCATGCAAATTGCTTATTTTTTCCGATTGCCCAAGAAATCCCATCAAAAGCGGTGACGCAGATTAAATAAACAACATACAGCAACATTTATCTTAATAAGAAAGCAACCACACAGCTCTGTAGAAAAGAAGCACCACTGCAGCATTTTTCATCTAATTTTAATACACTTCCCAGCAGCAGCTAAAAAACAGCTCACGCAAATCATGAGAGAGTTCTCTTATGAAGCTCAGCAATTTTGAGCTGAAATACTCCTGAGGTTTTCCAGATGCAGAGGGACCAGAGCCCTGCATGGCTACAATTCCCTTCTTGCTCCACTCTCACCTGATTCAACTGAACAGCAAATTATTGAGACTTTAATGAGCTGAAGCACACGTGTGTTGGAGCAGGACTCTGGAGGATGTGAGCTTTTACTGCTGTACAACCTTAATGAGGGCTGCTCACAGCATTAAAATACAACTTTACATATTAAAACCCCTGTGAAACTACACTGACATGCAGCCAGGTGTAGCGCTGATCTAGAATCAGGGGGTCTAAAATCTATAAATGTACTACAGGAGTTTACATTAAGTTTATGGTAACAGGATGTTTCACAGATTTTTCAAAATGTCAGCAAAAGAAACATTTTGAATACATTTATTTTCATTTTTGCATAAGAAACATTACATATCGCCGCTGTCGGAAGAAAACATTGTATTTTAACATTTTTTTCATTTTGAAAATGCCTGTTGCCCTTTACACCGTGTGTAAATTTCATGAGGAATGTACAAAAAAAAAAAATCCCAAAATGACTTGGAAAAATGTCTGGTTCCATTTACTTACATTAAAAGTAAAGAATGTTTTTTCCTTCTCCTGTAAAAAGTTACCATTTTGCATATACAAGGTTTTTCCTCTGACAGCAGCAATGTTAAATTGCACATGTCGCTCCACTCGTTGTCTAAAAGGTTGACCACTCCTAAGTTGAATTCCTAAGAGTCGGCCAGCCACTCTAGACTAATTATATTGTTTGTCTCCAAATATGCTGAATCGATGCTCAATCTATGCTAAGCTTACAAGCATGTTCTACTGTTTCTAGGTTGGACAAGCTTCATAGAACAGTGGAAAACATATTTCAAGCACATCGTTTAAGCAGACTCCCCTCATGGAACTTCCCATATGTATTTGTACTTTTCAGAAGTTCCTCCTACCTTTAAGACACATCATCAGAGGAGGGTTTTTCTAGTCTTTAAATCAGAAAATCTAACTTTGACCTTCTCTTGGCCTCCAGTCCACTGAAAACACTCTCAAGAGTTGATATTTTTGGTAAACACTGACATCCCACCCTTAACTGGCACTTCTCTGTTGCCGTTTTCCTTTTTAAGTATATAGAACTCAATTTCAAGTGTGCAGAACTCCAAATTCAATTATGAACACGATTCCCCTTTCCTTTAAACCCCTGGCTTCAATTTGTACTTTGAGAAAAACAAACAGAATGTAGGCCAAATGGGATTTTTGCCAGCGTTCTGCAAAACATGTCCAACCTACAACAGTAACGACAAAACAAAGAATTTGTAGGTGGAGTAGGGACAGGTAAATTCCTTCTTAAACTCATGCTGGTGTCTTACCTTAATCCTCTTGAGGAGCCACTGCATGAGTCCCTGCTGGGCGGCCTCCGTGCACAGACCAGGCCTGAACTCAGCCATGTTCTCCACGATGGCTGAAACAACAGTACAGCAACAGGTCAGTTGGCTCAACAACAGCGGCCAGCTGAGAACAGCCTCCAAAAGGGGCTGCTGTATCCCGCTCCTGTAGGTAAGACTAACTAGAGAAAGACTAAAGAAATCAGAGTAAAGGAATGTTTGCACAGAGAAATCAGCTCTCTTACTGGATTTCAACAACAGCCTTAATCCGCTCTAAAAATCTGAACATGTTGTTCATCATATCCGTTCAAAATCTGAGAATGATAGTATTATTGGTGTGCATATAAAAACCACTCACTGGTTTACAAGTTTGGAGATTCAATTTTGGGCTGAATTGAATTTCTTCATTTATTTATGTGGAACAGTTTTCATGTAGGGTGTTCTAGGGCAAACTTATAGATAAGTTAGATAAGTCCAAACTTATCTTCTACTTTACCATCATCAATATTACATATATTATTTGGACAAAAGTATTGGGACACTCCTCCTAATTACTGAATTCATGTGTTTCGCCAAAAAATTAAGCACATAGTCTTGCGGTCTCAATAGACAAACATTGGCAGGAGAATGGTCATACTGATGAGCTCAGTGAGTTCAAACATGGAACTGTTATAAGATACCACCTCTGCCACAAGTCAGTGTGTGAAATTTGTCCTGCTAGATCTGCCCCAGCCAACTGTAAGTTCTGTTCCAGCATGACTGAGCCCCAGTGCACAAAGAAAGGTCCATAAATGCCTCACAAATGCTCTTCTGGACGAATGGGCAAAAATTCCCTATAGACACACTCCAAAACCTCATAGAAAGGTTCCAAGAGGAGTGGAACGTGTTATAGCTGCAAAGGAAGGACATCTCCATATTAATGCCAAAGGATTTAGAATGTAATGTCATAAGAGCTCTGGCAGGTGAAATGTGCAGATGTCCATATAATGTGTTTAAATACACGTGTAGATACACTCATCATTTTGAATAATTAATAAAATGACAATATCACAACCCCTGGGTTCTATCACCACCAGTGTAAAGAAATGTTAGTAAGTTATGACCAAATTTCACAACAAACCACCCTGTATGACTTCTCAGCGACAGAATAACTTGAACCACAAGTAAAACGTTCAGTAGGAATCTCTCTTAGGCTTTCACCTATTAGACAGGCTTGACTTAGTGCTTAAATTATGTGGTTAACTGAGAAGTTCTGCCTGACCAATTTGTTCCACTATGCACGATAAATGCCACAAGCCAAAAGGAACATTTCTAAGAATGAGGCTCTTTTAAAACGGTCACAAAAACAAGCAGCTCTTCAGGCAACAGTGTGTGAATGCTGCATGATGAGGGATTACATCCAGGCGGCTGCGTGACAAGATAAAGTCAGAGCAAAGAGTGTGCACAACATATTCAGAGTTTTTTTTTTTCGTTTTTCTCCAGCTGTACATTAAAGGCTGATGTGGATGTAAACAGCTTTAGCTAAATCAGCACTACCCACACATACATACACACACATTTCCACTGCTCCGGTCCAGCAGCTCTGACCCAGTTTGGACAAATTCAACTTGGTGACAGAGTAACACACACTTCTAAAAGCAAGTGCTTGACTGGTTGAATATCTCTGCAGAAAAATAATTTCCCTTTCTGTAGCCAGAGGCCCAGAGATTAGCTTCCCATAGGCATTTTATACAGAAGGCAAGAAGCATCACATCACAATAAAAGACAACAATGAGCACAAAAGAAGACTTTTATAAAAGATGCTCTCTATTCACCATGTATATAGTCACCGTCGGATAGGCCTGTCACGATCATGAAATATTAACCAGGGATTAAATTTCATGTAAATAAATCATGTAAATAGTAGCAATGTCTATTTAGTTCACTGCTACTTAAATGCTCAGTGCTGCCCTCTAAAGGTCTTTTAACACCACAATAGATGGAACGACACAACGATAGAATGATAGAACAGACAGAACGATAGCTAGAATGATAGAAAGATAGGATGATAGAAAGATAGAGCAACAGATAGAACAATGGATACAACGATAGATACAATGACAAATAGAACGACAAAATAGACAGATCGATATAAAGAACAACTTAAGGATAGAACAATCGATAGAAAGAGAACGATAGTCAGAAAGATAGAATGACGGATAGACAGAATGATCGATAGAAAGAATGATCGATAGAAAGATCGAATGACAGACACAA
The DNA here is from genome assembly GCF_015220715.1 of Pygocentrus nattereri. Classification (NCBI taxonomy): domain Eukaryota; kingdom Metazoa; phylum Chordata; class Actinopteri; order Characiformes; family Serrasalmidae; genus Pygocentrus; species Pygocentrus nattereri. The sequence goes on along the minus strand of NC_051219.1, from coordinate 10,384,310 downwards.
ACAGATAGAAAGATCAATAGACCGGTAGACAGACAGATCTTTATTGATCCTGAAGGGAAACTGCAGTGTTTCAGTAGCTAGACTTTTCTTCTGCATGGTATATGTACGTATGTGAAATTAAGTAGGAGAGTAAAAATAAAGCATATTTATTTGCATATTTACATAACATAAGCCAGATTTAGTGGATAGAGGCTTTGTTATTTTGTGAAAAAAGCATTTTCTACTTTCTCTTATATACATGCACCACGTTTAGTTTAGGACGACCCAAATAACTGCGACCAGTCTTTCTAAAACAGCTCTGACAGCCCTCCTTTCACAGCAAAACCTCACAGGCCCAAAAACAGGAACTTTCCACAAATTAAACAGGCAACCCGGCGGTTAAGCCACGCTGGTTGAACATGCTAGGGGGGCTGGGCACCGTGTGCTGTTGCAACATGCACCTGAACTATGTGTACAGTAAGAAGCCTATTCATATTCACAGTACTCTGTTGACATCACCCAACCACACTGCCACCATTTCGGTAGGTGGCCAAGTTCACTCTGGGCGCAGTGGCAGTTTGTTATAACAAAACCATAGCTGATCCAACAAAGGCTGGAAAACTTTTTTTGGAACACTTGTTTAAAACTCATTGAAAAACATATTTACTATACACTTTTTTAAATATGATTAAACAATATATTTCACCTTTTTGCTGCTTTAGTGGTAACAAATGAAAGCTGAAATCTAAATCTCCAACATTTCCTGCCACATTATTATTACTTTGTCTTCGGTTCTTGGGAAAAATTCCAACTACACCTTATACTACTGAAGATCAAGCTAAACAGCCTCAGACACCAGGCTAAGTGGACACCACAGCACAGACAGAAAGGCACTGGACGGCGAAGCTAATGTGACATTTGCAAACCTGTTGTTACTTAATAGATGAATTACAGTTTCATAGGCAAATTAAACATGACAATATAAAACAACCTCAGCCTTTACTGAACTGTGCTTTATTATGTCCTGTTACTTGACCAAGATTAAGCTTCAGCGCACACGCCATCTCACTGTACTGGACCCTTTGTCTGTTTCAGTGATAGGAACCGTCACAAAATGATCAGAAACTAGCTACTTTTGCTACGCATGCTAGCGCCGCATATGCATCACATACAACCTCTCACAAGCGAAGAGGACGGAGAAAAGACGGTGAGAATACAGCTGTATCTTTATGACCCAACACCAGACAGCTTTAACACGGCTCAGCCGCCCTCATCATTTACACCATATACATACAGAAAGAGACAAGTGATAAACTAATTAGCAGAGAGAGAATTAATTAGAAACTAATTAATTAGAGAGAGAACACAGAAAGGAGAAAGAAGTGAACAGAGAAGAAAGACGAAAGACGAAGAGAAGAGAGACAAGAGAAGATAAGAGAAGACAGTCAAGAGACAAAGAGAACAGGAGACAGACAAGATACGAAGAGAAGAAAGACAAGAGATGAAGTAAAGAGAAGGAGACAAACAGACCAGATGACCTAAGAAACGTAGAGAGAGAAGAGAGTCAGACAGAAGAAAATGGAAAAGAAATGAGAAAAGAAAAATAAGAGACAGAGAGGACAAAAAACAGAAAAGAAGAAAGAAGAGAGGAAGAGAAAAGAGGAGATGAAATGGCAGAAGAGAAACAGAGAGAGAGAGAGAGAGAGAGAGAGAGAGAGAGAGAGAGAGAGAAAGAAGAAATTAGAGAAATTGGAGAGACGAGGGAAGCAGAAGGAGAGAGAAAAGAGAGGGAAGAAGAGAAAGAGGAGAGAAGAAAGGAGAAGAAGAGAATAGGAAAGAAACAAAGGAAAAGAGTGTCTGAGAAACAGAGACAGAGAGAGAGAGAGAGAGAGAGAGAGAGAGAGAGAGAGAGAGAGAGAGAGAGAGGAAATAAATAAGACGAGTGAAGAGGAAGGAGAGAGAAGAGGATCGGAGAGGAACAGAGGACCAGAGAAAGGAGAAAGAGAAGAAAGGAGAAAGACGAGTCAAGAGGAAGGAGAGAGAAGAGGATCGGAGAGGAACAGAGGACCAGAGAAAGGAGAAAGAGAAGAAAGGAGAAAGACGAGTGAAGAGGAAGGAGAGAGAAGAGTATCGGAGAGGAACAGAGGACCAGAGAAAGGAGAAAGAGAAGAAAGGAGAAAGACGAGTGAAGAGGAAGGAGAGAGAAGAGGATCGGAGAGGAACAGAGGACCAGAGAAAGGAGAAAGAGAAGAAAGGAGAAAGACGAGTGAAGAGGAAGGAGAGAGAAGAGGATCGGAGAGGAACAGAGGACCAGAGAAAGGAGAAAGAGAAGAAAGGAGAAAGACGAGTGAAGAGGAAGGAGAGAGAAGAGGATCGGAGAGGAACAGAGGACCAGAGAAAGGAGAAAGAGAAGAAAGGAGAAAGACGAGTGAAGAGGAAGGAGAGAGAAGAGGATCGGAGAGGAACAGAGGACCAGAGAAAGGAGAAAGAGAAGAAAGGAGAAAGACGAGTGAAGATGAAGGAGAGAGAAGAGGATCGGAGAGGAACAGAGGACCAGAGAAAGGAGAAAGAGAAGAAAGGAGAAAGACGAGTGAAGAGGAAGGAGAGAGAAGAGGATCGGAGAGGAACAGAGGACCAGAGAAAGGAGAAAGAGAAGAAAGGAGAAAGACGAGTGAAGAGGAAGGAGAGAGAAGAGGATCGGAGAGGAACAGAGGACCAGAGAAAGGAGAAAGAAGCATTACAGATGAAAGTTGGAGTGAACAGTAGGAGGTGAACAGCAGGGTGTGAAGAGACAGCCAGGTACCATAATAATCCCCCTGAGAGAGAGATGAAAGAAGAGTGGATGAGAACGAAGGAAGAAATGATAGAGGAACATGCAGAGAGCCAGAGGGAGAGAGCGAGAGCGAGGGAGAGAGAGAGAGAGCGAGAGCGAGAGAGCGAGAGTGAGAGAGAGAGAGTGAGAGAATCTCTCTGCCTGGTGCAGGATGTCCCTCATATCCAGTCCTGCAGGGACACACAACTGCGCCTCTCCAGCTCTAACAATGCTAATAAAACAAACACTGCTCTATGGTTTAAAGCCCATTTCTCACCAGAAGCACTGCGAGACATGCAGTCCCATGTGTGTCACACTGACGACGGCTTACTTCCAACGTAAAAACCTAATTAATCATGGAGTCTTGGTCTTAACCTTAGTGTCATTACCCTCTACTGCTGCATCGGCTAGCTCTAGTTCACGCGTCGGCAACATGTGGCTCCACCATCCTGTTGAAGCTCCACAGCAAAATTCAGATTTTTTTGATAAAAATAACATAAATGGTCTTTAACACTGGAGTCAATGTATATCTGCCCATTCATCCTTTAACCCTGAAGATTGGCGCTCAGACTGCTGGTCACCATAGCAACTCAGACATGTCGCCTAGCTGGTAGCTAACGAAACGGCAGAGAGAAAGATTTAAAACAAACTTTGGAGGCTAAAACATCTGGAGGCTTATCTGCACTTATAAATCACTCCAGTTGGTTTGATTTGTTTGATTTGAAACGATAAACTGTCAAACACTATAAGGTTGCAAAGTTGAAGTCAGCTTCTCACTTGCCAGCTCCTTCTTCAAAGTTTCCCGTTCCACCTTAAATGGTGCAGCAGTTGCATTTTAGCTCAGATGCCAGTTAAGGTGGAACAGGAAAATCTGAACAAGAAGCTGCCGAACGAGAAACCGACTTCAGCCTCATAAAAAGTTGAACGTTGAGAGACATTTTACTAGGAAACTAGTCCACTTTGGTGGAAAAGTTTCCTGCCAAAGATGTGAGAAAAGGCTAAAGCTGAGTTGAAGCTTAAAGCAGAGCAAAGTATTGGAGAAAGAGTTTTCTTCTACATTATTTAGGCTACACTAGGACATTAGGTAGCACATATTTTCAGCCAAGATGGTAAAACGTTACTTCAATAAAACGGATATAAAACGTTGTGGCCTAAGGTGGCAGATTTTTAATGAAAGGACGAAATGGCTTCTTAACATTTGGGTTGCCAACTCCTGCTCTAGTGTCAGCATCAGGTCATTCAACGTACCCTCCGCCAAATAAAGTGCACTGACCAACCACTTACCATACAGTCCATATATGCGAACTAAGGTGCAGAAACAGCCGGTTTTTAATGTACCGGTTTTATGACGTCATAGAAACCATCACTTTTACCTCCTCTTCAGCTGTTTAGCCCCACCCATCACTGAAGTTATAAAGTGTGTTTCAACCCACACTGCTTTGGGAATGAAGCCCAATGCAGGACAGCCAATCACAACAAGGGTCATTTACATACATCACCCTTAAAGGCACAGTAACAAATGAAGAGTAAAACTCTTGAAGTAAAACTCACTGATGGACTAAATAATCAGCCCTGCTGTTTCTGTTCTTATCCAGCATGTTGGGGTTTGTTAACACAATTCAGAGAGCACAGTCAGTGAACTCTGTTATCGGTGTGTGGCGTACCTAGCGTGTTGTGGACTCCATCTGCTTCTTCCTTCACCGTCTCATCCAGCCTCTCCATGTTCTGCACCAGAAGAGCCACCACCTGGCCCTCCAGCTAATAGACAGGATACACATTAATCACCTCTTACACAAACAGAGTAAACACTCCCTAACAAACAGCAATCAGACGCATGACGTTACGAAGCAATCAAGCAACTGCTTCATCAATCATGTTCTTTGTATTTCACGCTTAAACCTTATAGATTCACATACGGCATAAAGGTTATTCATAAATCTGCGGGTTATTTAACACTCGAGCCGTTCTGTTGACAGAATTTTGACTTTTGATGGATTTTAAACTTTCAATACTGAGGTGTTGGAAGGAAAAAAACTGTTCATTTCTGCTGTGTTTTTGTAAATTTTAAAAATAAACAGAAAAAAATCATTAATGATGGAGAACTTTACATAAATCATGTAATTAAATATATAATTATGCATTAAAACAGAATGTATAACAAATGACTACAATAACTCTAGCCTTAGTTTTAGACTTGAGCCAGGATACTGCTGTCATTAAAGAGCCCATATCATAGAAAATTGAATGTTCTTGCTTGAAAAAAGAGCAAGCAGTTATAGTTTTAAAACAGCTTTAATTCCTCTGTCCATGTACTTCATTTATGCAATCTACGGTGCAAAAATATCCGGTTTCAAAAACATTGCTTTTGTGATGTCACAAAAACCAAAGCATTCTCGCATTCTCACACACACACACATTCATACAGCACTTCAGCCCCGTCCATTTCACGCTGAAGTTGTATCAGGCTGGACTGCTTCTGCACCAAGGCAAAATAGAGGGCAGCCAATCAGAGCAGAGCTCTTTTGCATAAACCACTCTTAAAGGCACAGCAACAAGAACAAACTATTAGAAGTCAAATTCATTGCTTTTGAGATGTCACAGAAAGCAAAGCATATATATATATAACTGTTCACACACCACTTCCGCCCTGCACATTCAAGCTGAAGTTATAAGGAGTGTTTCATGCTGAACTGCCATTGTAATAAGGCAAAACACAGGGCAGCCAATCACAGCAAAGCTCATTTACACACATCACTCTTAAAGGCACAGTAATAAAAACAGCCTGCTAAATTCAGATAGGGAAAAGGGATAATGAAAGGTAGAAAATGGTCCTGCTAAATTGTTTGTAATCCATAAAATCACAAAGTACATGAACAATTTTAGGATATGGGCTCTTTAACAAGGGTTAATATCGCATGGTTAATTGCCAAGGGCTAGAGTCATTTCAGACATGCTTCCTGCATGTAATACTGTTTCTGAGTAAAGCTTCGGAGAAATCTCTCCATCATACAACTGTGATCTGTGGGAAAACAAAGCCTAGGTTTGTAAGAAAGAAGCAAACAGCGCTGAGATTACACCGCTTCCAACACGGCCCACATGTCAATATTGAACCATCGCTGAGAATCAAACCCAAAGGTTGTTTCAGTGATAATTTCCTTGCTGTGTTTTAGCTCTACTGGTGGGCCTGAAATTATTTGATTGGATAGGAAGCATAAATGCCATGGATACAGGCAGCCTCATACCACCTGATACCCTCTGATATTTGGACTCCCCCTCCACCCCTCCACTCCCCAACGGAAGGACTTAGTAAACCTGCCTTCCTAAATGTCAGTACACACACAAAATCCGAAACTCACATAGCAGAACCAAACTGCTGATCAATATCTAATGGCCAATAGGATTCTTATACGGCGCTATAATTGAATTGTGTTGGAAATCTGTTACAGAATGACATTTAGCTTGTTTTTATGTTTGGTACAATTTTTTCAGCCTAGAGATGGCCACTGTTTGATTCGGGCAAGTCAGTGTTCTTGAGATTCTGCACAGTGAACACCGTAATTAACCCTGCATGAGAACTTGACCCCACCATCAAAGCATTAAAGGCTTGAAACCACATGATAAAGACTGAAAGCACTAAAACTACACATTAAAGGCCCAAAACAGAACTACTAAAACAGCATCGTGGCCAATGCAGAACTCCAGCAGTGAGTGTTCTCTGTTGCAGAAGTAGAAAGAGGACTCTGAAGGGATAATCTGGAGAGAAATTAAACTTTGTGTTTGTATTTAGGCGATACATTGTTGAGAAATTGGATTTATGTACTCAGCCAAGACATTTGGTGCCTTGAAGGTCCTTCTTTAGTTTTGCACTGAAGTTTCCAGCCAATAGTAACATTTTACATTTACTACTGTAGCTAAAGAGCCAAAATAGCCATCTTCATGTACTGAAATAAGAAATAAAGGTACGAAAATGTCACTGGGGCAGTGTTCCTCTTGTCACTTGGGTGGGACCCTCAAGGGTACATCTCAATACCTTTAGTCAGGAAACATAACATTTACAGCATTTAGCAGACGCTCTTATCCAGAGCGACTTACAAGAAGTGCTTTGTCTATCTAGAGAAAGTATCTTTGCTAGTTACCAACAGGTTAGAGAGAAAGACAGTCCTGAGCTCAGATACTGCTAGAAACAAAAGGTTGAACACTGGACGAGAAGGCCTGGCTCATAGTCTCCGCTCTAATTCATCCCAAAAGTCTTCTATCAGGTTGAGGTCAGGACTCTGTGCAGGCCAGTCAAGTTCTTCCACACCAAACTGGCTCATCCACGTCTTTATGGACCTGCTTTGCAACTGCCATTACGCAGACTTCTCCATTAGATTGCCAGACGGAGAAATGAGATTCATCACTCCATAGAACATGTATCCACTGCTCTCTATGCTGTTCTTGAGCTGATCTGAAGGCCACATGAAGTTTGGAGGTCTGTAGTGACTGACTCTGCAGAAAGTCTGTGAAATCTGCGCTCTATGCCCCTCAGCATCCGCTGACCGCTCTGTCATTTTACATGGCCGACCACTTCGTGGCTGAGTTGCTGTCGCTCCCAATCACTTCCACTTTGTTATAATCCCACTGACAGTTGACTGTGGAATATTTAGTAGTGAGGAAATTTCACGACTGGACTTGCTGCACAGGTGGTGTCCGATCACGGTACCACGCTGGAATTCACTGAGCTCCTGAGAGCGACCCATTCTTTCACTAATGTCTGTAGAAGCAGTCTGCAGGCCTAGGGGCTCGGCTTTATACACCTGTGGCCATGGACGTGACTGGAATATGGAATATTTTTTAAACAAATAGCATTGTTTGAATGACCGTTTATTCGTAGGTATTCATAACCACTGGTTAACCAGTACATCCCTAGAAAAGACTGTATTTGTTTTGCTGAACTGTCCCTTTAACAGGTGAATGATGGTTTTCTCACCAGGGCATCGATGAGGACCTCAGCTCCTTCTTCGCTTTCGTGCAGTGTGTCTATGTCTGTGAGCTCCTGCAGCAGATCCACCACTGCAATAGCGATATGTGCTGGGGGTTAAGGAGAACGCACCAAAACTGCAGGGAACAGAACTCGCACATGAATGACGAACTGAATGCAGAAGCTGCAAGTGGGGCTATTTTTTTTTAGGGGCTATAAATGGAGAAAACGCCACAGAAAGATGGAGAACAGAATAGGACCTGACTGATTTGAAAATGTTACTGCTGACACTGATACCAATTGTAAGAGGCAAAAAAAAAATAAATAAATCTTACTAACCAATTATAACAGACAATATACGGACTGATACGACTGTTGGATCTCATTGTCTCACTAAACTCAACAGAAACTCTAAAATAATATAAATAGGATGCACCAAAACCACTTTTTCCGCCTTTCGTCATTGATATCGCATTGATCCACATGCTGGTTTTGAGAAAACACTGGTCCGGATAATGGACTGCTACGCCAAAGGCTGTTACCCCAAGAGACTGGCAATGTCTCCAACATTTGCTCCCTCAATAACAACCTGCTCGATCACAGACCCAGACTATAATTGACCACACAGCAGGAGATGAATGATTACTGAAGATACACTAATCAGCCATTCAGGTAAGGGTTTAACGTTAGCATGTTTTACATTGTTTGTATGTTGATAACTGGCCTATCTGCGGTATAACAGCGAAACTAATACCTTAGGAAGAACCTCTTAGCTTTGTATGTACGTGTGACAGATGCTCACGCAAGCCACATATTTTATCACGGTAGCAACATTATCCATTACTGAAAAGTATTGTTTTTAAATGACAGCATCTGTACTATACAGAGATAGCATCTATTTAATGTACAATAAATGTAAATATTGTGATACTGGGGGGCTGGAACTGCCCGTTTTGGCCTCTTAATTACTCCTTTTTTCTGTTTTTTTCAATTAGCTCTCTTCGTAAGAGGGAAGGCTTTGGTGTTTGTTATGGTTTGTTATTCTAATCATGATAGTACTAAATTTAGCCGTTCAGCTTGTACTGTTGTGAAACAGTTAAACAACTATTATAGTAGTTCAACTATTATAACTATAAATTGGTCAGGCTCTAGAACAGACTAAAGCAAAGAGCAGCAGTGGAGCAGAAAGAAAATATATGAAAGCGACACAGCAATGATCTGCCTAAAGAAACTAGAAAAAACAGTCTCAACCCTAAAAAGAAAGGGAAAATAAAGTGAAATACCGCAGGTCTCAGAGAACGTTCAACTGCTCTGATATCAATACAGCTTCACTATCCGGTCTGACAGTAAATTTGTAAAGAACATGATTTTTAAGTCCAAAGTTGTGCTGCAAATGTTCCAAAAGATTTAACAGTGGGCCAGAGCGACAATCTTGCCTCTAATTTACTTGTAAAATGTATTGAAAGTTAAGTTTACTTCCATGAAAAGCTAGTTAAAGGGAAAACGGGCAAATTGTGAACACAATTACGCATACGCCACACCAGCAATCACCTTTAAAGACCTGTGCAGTGCTCTTTATGCAACTCTATCTAGCTGTTCTGTTAAAGTGTTTGAGTGAGAGGATATCAGTGTTGTCATGGCTCAGCAGCCCCAGCAGAGAGTGGACGGCGTTCAGCTCCACCAGCAGGTGATACAGCTCAGGAACGGTGGCGATCACATGCATCTCCTGGATGATGTCATTCAGGTCCAGCTCCGCCTCCATAAACCTGACCACAAACGCACCAAACAAACACATGAGACCAAATTCCTCAGAGGTGCATTACTTTGTACAGATTTGAGTGTTTGAGTGAAGGAAGTTTTAAATATTTTCTGATGCAATCAGAGTAAACTGTGAATAGAACGCTGAATGTATATGGAGGCAGTACGCCGTATGCTAGTGCTAAACATAAGGACTAATGATTTAAATAATTAGGTGACGATTAATCACTTATTTTGTGTAATTAATTGTTAACCATCGCTTTGGCTTTTATGCGAACATTTCACCCTAGAGAATGATTACTTCCCATTTAAAAGCAAGGCATTTTGTTATAGCTATATGAGTGAGTGAAACAAGCTTCATCAAAATGTCTTTCGATAATTAAATAACATTATTTTCATTGCGTGAACGCAGAGTGAACCTGAAGCTGAACATGAAAATCAGATGATAATTTCCAGAGTCAATAGTTTCCCCATTTCCATTTCCAATGTTCAGCGAGAGTATCAGCGGCTGCCCGTTCAACCTTTCTTATATATCAGATACAGTCAATGGTTGCATTCCTTTGTGATTGTAGCCTCTCATTCTTGTTCATTCAGCTCATAGATTCTTGTTATAGTGGAGGATCTCAAGGAGGACTGGAGCTTCATTTACACAATATTTACATTTTCTTGAAAATTCAATTATTCTGTAGGAGTAAGGGAATGTTAAGATAGTAAATAACGGTAAGATAGTTATTAATAATGATAATAGACATTATTATTATCATTACCATTTTTATGATTATTTCATTAATTATTAACAAAGTTGTGGTACGACAAGGTAATGGAAAAAACAACATTATAGAATTGCGGTCATTAGCTAGTAGCATAAACTGCTATTCAAAGGGATCCTGTCCAATCTGGCACCCCATATCAGTACTGAGTAGCGCAGGGTCTTTTAAAACACAAAGCTGAAAACTTTGTCAGTTTGTCACTGAAGAAAACTTGGTCTCCAGTCGAACCCTCCAGGTCAACTTTTATGGAACATTCCTGGTTGCCTTACTTTGTTGTTACTTTTGTTAGTTTGATGCTTACTGATCTGTCTCCTGCCAGTATGGATTACTGATGTTGCTGTATCAGTGGAGAAGCTGGGCTTCAGGCTGGAAGTAAACTTGATAACATTATCACCACTGGTCAGGACAGCAACAGGCCTTGTTTGTCTTTTCACAGAACAGAAATGTAAATCTCTGACCCTATAATAAGATTATGACTCTACAATGTATTGCATCAATAAAATCCCAAGTTTCACCAGAATATTTTTGATATTTCAAAAATAAAAAATACAAAAATGTTCCAGAAGGAAATGCACTGGAATACTGACAATAAAGAAGGAATTTCTGTGTTTAAAATTAGCCAAGAATTTCATTTTTCACACAATTTAAAAAATTGAACATTACTGTGTTATGATCAAGTCTTCTCAAAACTGGCACAGTTAAATCGCCACTTTAACCTCTACCAGCGTATTCGCGCATTTTCACACCCCTTACTGTGAAGCATTAATGCAGTGGTCTTTTTTCTATTACATTTTACTTCTGAAAAGTAAAGGTCTGCAATAAAAATACAGAAGGATTGAGAAAAGTGGCTGCTGTACAGAAGAGCAGTGTGTGGGTGTTTCTTCTTAACTCACTTCTCAGGGTTGTCTGGGAATTTAATCCTGAGTTCTTGGTTTTTGTACGACCTTTTCTCAAAGGTCAGGATCATTTTTTTCACCATGGTCTCGTCCACCGGCTCTCCCTGTTAAAGAAGCACAGACGTCCTTCCTTCAGCAACTTGCATAAGCTTACTGATCCACATCGCTGCATTCAATTATTTGTCATTGCCAACAATGTGATATTATATAGTATATAGTAGTATTATTTATTAGGAATCCGCCAAAAAAAAAAAAGTTCTCACAAGTTATTAAGAGTTAAGGGGAAATTCACATCATCTGCATAATTAAACGATTATGATGAAAATATAAGTAATTCAGAGTAGTTTGTAGTTTGGTGTGAAATGCTCAGTTCTAGAGAAACTTACAAAGTCAGACCTGTTTACAGTGGTGGTGATAGGAACCAGATGTCTGGTTCATGCCTCTATAAGCATAATTACATAGTTAAGATGTAAACAAAGAGAAACTTGAGAGAAATTTGCCAAGTTAGAATTTTTCTCGGTGGTGGTGATGGGAACCAGACGTCTGAAGCATTTAATTCCTCTAAAATCTCCATCACAAAAAGTCATTTTTTCTATTGTCAGCTATTAAATGAAATGTAACGCTGATAATGGAAAAAAGTGGTAAATATGGGGTAAAAAGGGCAAAAATCTTTTGTCAAAATTATCGTGAAACAATGTCATCAGGCAGTGTAACTGTAATTCATCTAATAGATTAGTCTAACAGATATTAGATTTCATCTTATAACTTTTTGTGACGGAGATTTTAGAGGAATTTAACTCTTTAGACGTCTGGTTCCCATCATTACCACTGAGAAAAATTCTGACATGGCAAATTTCTCTTTGTTTACATCTTAACTACATAATTATACTGAAATTTGAAAAAAAAATGGCGGAATCTCCCTTTAAGCATCTGTAATATGTTTCGTCTGAGTGACAGCATTCAGATATCAGATCCCAGTACAGCCGTACCTCTGGGTCAACCTCATCCTGGTCCATAAGCTTCTCCAGGATCTTCTCCTTGGTTTCAGGATCTTCATCTTCATCCTCAACCATGGCTGTGTGGCGCAGAGGCTCCCTGCTGGACTTCTGTTTGACCCGAGACTCATCACCACCATCTTCCTCCCTGGGCCGCTTCGCTCCTCGGTCAGGCTGTTAATGACGAGCACAGGAAGATGATAAAGTAACAATAGACAAAGACAAATCTGTTAGCTT
>NC_051219.1:10344403-10366903 GCF_015220715.1 Pygocentrus nattereri | reverse complement strand
TTCACAAAGGGAGTTTGCTTCACAACTTCCCAATGATTAAGTTTGTTTGGAAGCAAATTGCTTAAACAGTCAATGGACATTTACCCAATCAACTCTTTCCCTGTGGTATCAAGGTAGATACAGCGAAGCAAGCTCTCCCATTGGTCGGGACTTCAGGAGCTGAACTGAAGGCCTAACATGTCAGATTAACCACTAGCCAGGGGAATCAACCTGTTACAGTCCAGGCAGCCCAGTCTAGGCAGCCTTGTTGCAGCCCTGTTGAAGACTTAGAGCAACAGAAATTCCCTGGAAACCTAAAGGGAGTGTGCTTCCCAACTTCCATGCAAAACTACCCAGCGTCGCTGCTGTGAGAACGACCCACCACCCAAATAATGATCTACAGTAATAGAACATACAGAGAGCCACTGAGAATATGTTAAAATGTGAAGACTGAGCACATCATGACGTCTGAGTCTAAACTCAGCCTAATAGTGGTTATTTTTGTGAGCAGCACTGTAGAGCTAATTGTCCATAACTGAATGTTTTCCCCATTACAGGTTTCCTGAGTAACAGTAGGAGGGTTGTTAACAGTGCAGTGACCACCGTAATGACCCAGGCTGCTGGAGTAGGGAGGCCACAACAGCTCCACTGCGGTTGTAATGAGATGCTGTGGTTGTTTTGTCATACAAATCTTGTTAAATATTAGAGTCTTGTTATACCGTAGAACAACGAACCTCAAAATATTAACTTTAATGATCAATAATCAATGATTCATTGATTCCAGACCATCTTGGAATCGTTTTTATAAAGTTACAGTTGTACAAGTCACGTGTAAAGTCAGTGTAAAATATTCCAGATTTATGTATTTATTGCCTATTAGTAAACTACAGTATTTAGTGGAAGAATTGTCTATTGCAGTTATTATTATCGTTGTTGTTCATAAAAAAGAAGTCATTTGTTAAACATTGGTGTATTTTATCATATTGTATTTTGTCACGTTGTTCTAAAAGTTGTATTCCTGCAGCTGTGATTTTACCACATTAAAGAAAGTTGACTGTGCCTTTACTGTGCCTAACGACACATCTTAACGGTGGCCTCTTTACCAATCACAATCAATGTGCTCATTGTCTCGTTGGGCAAAATGCTTGCAAGAATGTTCAGATGGCTTTCTAACAAACCCTGTTTGTCATTAAAATCACAAACTAATCACTAAACTGATTTATAGAGCGATGTCTTCTTCTTCTTCTTCTTCTTCTTCTTCTTCTTCTTCTTCTTTCGGCTGTTCCCATTAGAGATCACCACAGTGGATCATCTGTCTCCATCTTGCCCTATCTACTGCCTCCACTACTTTTACACCAACCATCTACATGTCCACCTTCACTACATCCATGAACCTTCTCTGAGTTCTACCTCTTCTCCTTCTACCTGGCAGCTCCATTCAATTTATTTTTTAAAATCTAGTAATCTAGACAGATGTAAAGTGAATTAGTTTGCAAGTAGTGTCTCAAATAAAGGAGATTCACTGTCTATTTCATATTTTGACAAACAGCATTTTAGCTGCTCCATAACTAAAGTATCCAGTTTATCTGATTGTTTGCAGATTTCATTCCAGTTTCTTCCTTTTATCTTTCAGTAACTGACAAAAGAAAGTTGACTGACTGCTGTTATCGCAAGAAACACACACACACCTTCTAAGCCACTTCTCATTTTGAGACACAGGGGTGCTGGAGCCTATCCCAGCAGTCATCAGGGAGAAGTCAAGATACACCCTGGACAGGTCACCAGTCTATTGCAGGGCAGTACACAGTCACTCACACCCAGGCGCAATTTAGTATGTCCAGTTGGCCTGACTGCATGTCTTTGGACTGTGGGAGGAAACCGGAGAACCCGGAGGAAACCCACGCAGACACGGGGAGAACATGCAAACTCCACGCAGAGAGGACCCTGGTCGCCCGGCCAGGGAATCGACCCCAGGCCCTCCTCGCTGTGAGGCGACAGCGCTACCCACCGCGCCACATTACATTAAATGTATGCAAATGAAAATGAAATTCTTCATAATCGTAATAGACCCAAGACTCCAGCAACCTAACCAAGTTGACACCCATGATGCCTCCTAATTTAAACTATTGAAAACGGTAGTGAAATGATGGTCATGTTAACAGCCTATCGCAACCTCTTACCATGCCAAATATAATGCTTTAATGTGAACTTCCCACAATTTGGTGGTGTTTACTTTCTGAAGGATTGTATTTGTTTTAGTTTAATGCTGTTGACTTACCAAGTGACTTGCCAAGTTTCCACACAAAAAGCATTAGCAAGCTGGGGGCTTGGTAGGTAAGGCCACCATAGGCCCGCCAACATGCCAGCCAATGTCCGGCCAACGTAGACTCACTGGCTAGAATGTTGTTGGTCTAACATGATTTGTCAACATAAGTAATGTTGTTGAGCCAACAGTGGACCAAAGGTGACTTGCCATGTGGACGGCTATTTTCCACTACTGTGTAAACAGTTCCTCCTGTCACATTTATGTGTGGAATGTTATTTTAAAAATAATTTTGAAATGGACCAAAATAACATAACTTGCGGTGTTGGAGATTTCCTGATGCGCTGAATCATTTCTATAATATTTAATGGACATTATTTGTAAATTCACAGAGAATATAATCATTATGTATCTGGAAATTAACAAAAATATTTTTTGCAAATTCACAGAAAAAGTCGGTAGGACTTTTTTACAAGGTAAAAAATCATAACTGAATCGAATCGTTGTGAGGTCAGGGACTGGCTCTCCTATCAGGTCGGCATGATAGTATGAAGAGAAGATGAACACAGTAGGTTGCGGGTGTTCAGCTCATCCTACAACGTCATGTCATATGCACACGTTATTTTCGTTATCTTAAAGGCTGCAGAGGTAAATATATTTACAGCATAGAGGTTTCACCGTTTCCTGTGTGAGCACCATTCAGGTATGCTTTCGGAAAGCATCGCACTTTGATGGAGGGCTCCATAAAACACTTTAACGGTGGGAAAAATGTAATGAAAGTGCAGCACATGAATACCAATCAAGCTTTATGAGCGTTTGCCAACAGAGCTCAAGAGCTTTGCATGGGTTTTTTCAATCGCGTTCACTTGTCATAACATCATAACATTCTCTCTCTATCCGTCTCTCTCTCTCTCTCTTTCTCTTTCTCTCTCTCTCTCTCTCTCTCTCTCCTGAGCTCTAAGCGGCACTGAGAGTGGAATGTTGAGCATTTGCATGTCATCAATCTTTCGGCCTCCCTTTTTAGAAGCTCTCCCCAGTGGATGGTAACTATAGCAACATTTTCAGAAAATAATGTCAGATGAATATTCATCCTTTGAAAGAAAGATTTTACATTTTTAAAGGTCATGCAAATTTTTTTTATTGCTGTCTGCGAAAATATAGATGCATAGAAATGTGCCTGAACATTGTGACAAACCTGATGCACAGCGTTTGTCTCCTCCACACAGTTTAGTATTCTAAAGCCCTACTGGTGCTGGAATAGTTTTATCTGGAAACGTGCTGTAATTTGCGAGATTCCTGATGAGAGCCATGATTTGAATCCAGCATGAACCCGGTAATAGGAAACAGCACCTGCATTTGATTTTCTTTCCTGTGACCTGTGGACAAGGCTAACCGCTAAAACGAAGCTTGAATTTACCCAATTCTTTAATCCTCAAATTCATGACCAGACTACTGAATTCCACAATAAATCGGTCTATAATTCCTCAGGCACACTATGATTATGCACCACCAAATGGAATTGATATGTAACCCCATAAATGGCCAGGGCTCCAGCAGCAGGCCCAAAGTTTAATTATACACTTCTGCAATCTAACAATAGCTCAGCTAATTTGCATTAAAGTCCCAGTAGTTACTGAGTAATAATCCTTAGTATGTAATAAGCCAATGATCTTAAGGGGTTAACAGGCATCACTCCATACTGAATGAGAAGTAGCCTTACCCTGAGTTTACATCGGCAGCGGCAAAACTTGGCAAGGTAGCTGGAGGTCATTCATTTTCAATGAGAACTGACAGGAGGCAGCGCAAACATTAACGATGCAAAGTGGGTGGACTCAGTGATGTGACACAGTTGAGCAAAGTTTAATATTATGCAAATTAGAAGCGAAGCGATGTGGCGACTACCAATAGGAATTGAGCGTTAAGTCAGAGCCGGTTTACGAGGAGCCTGGCCACTTCCTATTTCCCCCATTATATCAAACACAGGACTGCTATACAGCGAAGGTGCCCGCGAGGGAGGCCTCAATGAATGAGACTGAATGGAGCTCAACGGCTACAAACAAAAAGTTGAAATAGTTTCTAATCACTTACCCAGAACTTGCCTTTCATTTTAGAAAGTAGAAGGATGTGTATCACTAAAAAACGTAAAGAAAACTCACCTGTATGTTTCGTTTATTCTACAGCAAACGGATTTTGGGCAGCAGATCGGTGGCATTACTGTTAGTGAGTGCTGATTGGTTGGTGAGCGGAGCAGCTCATTGGCTAAGGACGTACCGTAAGTGCCGTCTTAAACACTGCTTTTCACACATGCGCAGACTGAGAAAAAGGAAAGATGTCAGAGTAAGCGAAAGCTAAAATACAACACTTTTTCTCAGATTTTTAAATCAGATTTCTGTGCCTTAATCCAATCAAAGAAATCAGCGTATGCTGTTTATATGACCACTTGAGTAATCAGATGACTGCCGAAATCTGATTAGGATTGGATTATTAAGTGCAGGTAAGTTAAAGCAATAAGTTCTCATGTCTAATGGGAGGTTTTAGTGCCCCTTCCGATGAGCTAAAGACAATTACATTTTTAATCACAACTATTCATATGGCAATAACTCATCAGCTAAAATTTCATACTGTGACTGTGGCAGGAAACAAGATTGGACTGCTGGGCTTAAGGTTCCTTTTTTGGACCGGATCTGACCCAAAGCTCCCCTGGCCTACCTATCATCAGCTCTTTGGATAAAAGTGAAGAAACCAATGCTGATTGTTTCAAATGGGGAGAAACTCATGTTATAAACTCATGCTGGTGTGCCTGTAAATGAGTCTACAAACAGACTTGGCTCTGTACGGTTCCTTAGACTAACCATGAGCTTAGCAGGGCCATTGTGTGTAGATAAATGCTGCTATTCTGTTTCATAGCTACAGAAGCTGCTCTATAACAGCGCGATTGAATTATCCTCATCAAACAGACGAGGAGACATTGCAAAAAATCTCTCCGCCTGGATATTTAATTCCCTCCTCATTAAACCGCGCCAATTAGCGCTCCCCCCGCTAATTAATAAGCCTTAACGGAGTCAAAGCGCTCAGAGTGGCGATCAGTTGCTCTGCTCCCAGTCATAGATGTGTGAAGGACGTTGGTTTGTTTTTGTGGTGCTGGACAGATAAGAGAGACAAGCAGAGGAGGAGAGACTCTCAGACAGTCTAATGACTTCACTCACAGTCTCAGACAATGAGAAGCAGAGGAGACCCTCAGAGCAACGGGAGGCCTGAGAGAGAGAGAGAGAGAGAGAGAGAGAGAGAATAGATGGGGAGGGAGGGAGAGAAGAATGAAGAGAAGAGGGAGGGCGAGGCAAGAAAAGGTGGGAGAGAAAGGAATAAAGAGAGAGAGAAACAGAGAAAAGGAAGAGAGAGAGAAAAGGAAAGTGAGAGAGAAAGATAAAGAGAGAAGGCTGCAGAGTGAAAGGAGGGGGAAAGAGAGAGAGAAACAGAAAAGGGAGAGGGAGAGAGAGAGAGAGGGAACATGAGAGAGCGAGAGAATGGAGAAAAGAGTAGGGAAAGAAAGAAAGAAAGAAAGAAAGAAAGAAAGAAAGAAAGAAAGAAAGAAAGAAAGAAAGAAAAAGAGGGCAGAAGAGAGAGGGATAGAAAGTGAGAAGGACAAAGAGGACTGAGATAGGGACACATTGAAATAGAAAAGAAAGAGGGAAAGACAGGAAAGATAGAAAGAGGAGAGGAGAGAACAAGACAGACAAAGAGAAGAGAAAGATAGGGAGACATGGAGAGAGAGTAAGAGAGAGAGAGAGATGGCAGAGAAAAAGGCACTGAAAGAGAAAGAGGAACAAAAAAGGTGAGTTTGATAGAGACAGTTAGAGAGAGAGAGACAGAGAGAGAGAGAGAGAGAGAGAGAGAGAGAGACATGGGACACATGGAGATGGAGAAGACAGTGATGGTGACAGACGTTTAGAAGAAGAGAGGATGACAGGGACAGTGTTGGACGGTTGTTATACAAAAGCAGCGAGAGATAAATCAGAGAGAGAGGGAGAGAAAGAGAGAAGAGGAAGATGAAGCAACAACAGCTGAGAAAACTAATGAATTTCATCACTGCTGGTGTGACGACACATGCAGATCATGGCTGGCTGTCAGCAGGCCGCTCTGCCCTGCTGACATCTACAGCGCTGAGCCAATCACACGCTGAGCTGCAGAGCTCATCGCCTTATTATGTTAACACAGTCATGCACGTCTCACTGACATAAGAAAACCTTATATCTCCTAAACGAGGAGGGAAGCTGCGTATGTACGGTATGTATCTCCTGTTTGGTGCTATTGGGTCCTAATTCTGTTTTCATGGTATGTAATTTTCATTTTTTGTGTCCGTTTTTGTGTCTCTTCCTCGTTTTCTAATGATGTTTATACAGTTCAGCAGAGAAGCCGAGCCAAAGTGCCACACTGTGTGAATGTCATTCTAGGACACTTTGCATGAGTGTTGAAATAATACTATAATCAGAATTAGGCTTTATAGGCTCATCTCTGCAACTACGCTCTACTCACTATGGGTAGTGCACTATTCTGAGAGGTTCCATTTTGGTGTCTATAGCACATATAGTATATAGTAAATAGCATCCCCTTAAAAACAACCCTTAAAAAAGACAGTAAGAAATGCAAATTAAAACTGAAAGCAGTGATTTTTTTTACTTGTATTGTAAAGAAAATAGCACAAAGATATTTAAAGTTCCTACCTACTTGTTTTTTTGCTAAGATGTCTGCAACAACTTCCAAAAAAGCTGGGACAGGGGCAATTTAAGTCTAGTTATATTATGGAATGTTTTTAAACAGGTGATGCGTTCATGCCTTGGTATAAAAGGAGCATCCAGGAAAAGTCTTGTCCTTTATGAGCAAGGATTTCAAATAGCATAATATCATCAATAGATTCTGGGAATCCAGAGAAATCTCTGTGCGTGAGGGACAAGGCTGAAAACCACACCTGAATGCTTATGATGCTTGATCCCTCAGATGGCACTGTGTTAAAAAACCACATGATTCTGTGATGGACATCACCATAGAAGCCTAGAAATACTTTAATACATATCAAATAAATAATAGTAATAATAATAAAAAATGATAAATTACTGACAGTAAGCACAGATTGTTGCTGCCTCCACAAATGCAAGTTAGTGTGCATATAAAATGTTATATACGCAGAAGAAAAGGACCATCCAGATTGTTACCAGCATAAAGTTAAAAATCCAGGTGTCTGCTGAGTTATGAGGCTGTATTGGAGTCCATAGCATGTACACATTGAGGCTTTTCTGTTAACTACAATAGTGTTATGTATTGGAAATAGTGATTACGCGACCAATATGAACATGTGAAAGGAACTGGACAATCAATACTTAAGCATGTGTGCTCTGAAGGAGCATCACATGGATGTGAAGGAAGGCCCTGTACTATGCTGCAGCAGTCTGACCATGGGGAACCTATAGAGAGTGGATTTTAGCTGCAGGTGTGGTGTTTGGGGGTCAGGTGGTGGGTCATGAGAGCAGTATCTAATTTGCTCAGGTGTGAAAGTTGAAGAAAGGCTGAGTGCAGGCAGCTGTTCCATCAGAGGAAGGGAGAGGAGGAGTTTCACCAGCCTTTGCAGACCTCAGCACTAGAATACTCACAACAGTGTCTATACAACCTGAAATGTGGGAGCTGGTGACAGCAATAAGATCATGGCGAAAATCATGATGTACTGAAATGAGACTGAGATTCTGGATTATGTTCTAATTCAGAAAAAAGGTTCTCCAAGACCTCCGCCCTGCACGTGATCCCGAGGGAGTGCCTGCCTCTGTCTTGAAGGGCTTTCTTTAAAGGGTCAAAGCAAACTTTTGAATCCCCAAGAGGAGGGAGAGAGTCTCCGACTTCAGCCAGTGCTTCATATTCATATCTTAGGATGTTTTTAAATTTTTCTAATGAAATTTGAGATAACAAGTGGTGGCGCAGGGTGGGAGGAGTGGGGGCAGGGAATTGAGGGGGTAAAGATATAGTATAGAGATAAAATTTTATTGCCTGTTATAATGGCAGTTTTCTCTTACTGTCGTGTCACTAAACTTCTGAGCTGATCTGCATGACGATATAATTACTTCAGCACCTCAACAAAGACAGATACAGTCACAGTACAGTAAATACAGTTGTATGCACATTTATTTGTAATGTTTCATAACTTGTGCACAGGTCACATTTTACGTTTCATTTGTTTTCTAATATTTTAATAAATATAAATAAATATTAATACTTGAATAATTCTAATATAGCAGAAACAGTAACCGTGTATTAAAATGTGCAGAAGACTTATTTTCATTTGGAAAAGCAAGCAAAACATTGAATTTGACTGGGTGCATAAGGTTTTGAACACGACTGTACAAGCTGAAAATGAGTGCAGTTGTAACATGTAACATAAAGGCAGGTTAGGATTTCTTTTTCGACACTACTGTCTCTAAGTGGACAAAACAATAAGCCAATCTGGACTTAAATGAGTTTTAAGATATACGCAAATAAACACAAATATCTGACAGCTCTTTCCTAACCTAAGAATAGCTCCATTTGTTTGCATTGCATCAAAAAAGTCCCTGTAGTTACTGAATAACAAATCTTTTAATTCAAATAAACCCGGATTGTTAATTGGTTAATTCATTAACTTATTTTACCCTGATAGCAGAGCCGTCTGCTAATTAGCTAAACCTAGTAAAAACTGCTGGGCAGACAATCTGTCATGACTAATTGAGCTAGGCACTTAATTTAAGCCATAAATCTAAAAGGTCAAAACAACTGGAAAAACCCATCTCTATAAGAGTGTTAACTTTTGCTAGCACCCCTATTGGATTCTAGTTCTTGGTTAGTGCTAAACGAGTGGTGATTTGCATAAACATTTTTGCTGCCGTTCTTTAAAAGCTTATAAAAGACATTCAAAGACATTTGCTTGGAGCTTGTGACAGACATGTTAGCGCCTATTTTGTCTTGTAGCAGATTCACAGTGACTCCTACAGTAGAGAGCTCTGCTGTGAAGCTGTTATGGCTGTTTTATATTTCTTACAACTCATTGATCAGGCTGCTGTTCATATTCACAGTCAGTGATGTATCTAGAACTTCATCAGAAATTTCACAAAATTGGTCCTACCCATTGGAAATCAAACATAATTGGTTGACGCGTTTGTGACTTCATTATTATTCTGATGCATTAGGCCTTCTGTTCAGCTCCTGAAGTCCTAACCAATAGGAGAGCTCATTCAGTTATGTCTATTTAGATACCAGAGAAAACAATTCATGATTTGCCAGTTTTCCACTTGACAATTCAAAAATTTTAACCCCTTTTGCTTCCATCCAAAAACTGCAATGAATCAAGACTAGTATTGTAATACGTACAGAGTGTAAAGCGTACAAGCATGATTCCACTGAAAAAATGAGCTAAAAATTACAGACATGCATTTTTTAGTTCCCAGAATGCCTAGAAGGTCCTGAAGGTACCCCTCTGGCCCTGATTTCATGTTATCAAATGTTTAAAAGTGTTCATACAGAGTATGTCCATTCCAGAATAAGACCTTGCATTGCAGGATCCTCGTTTTAATGCTGTCTGAATACAGGCTACCTGGTCACAATCTGAATCATTGTGTTTGAAGAATTTGAATATCCAGTCTGAGAAATCTGATGGTTAGAGCTCTCTAGAATTTTTCACTTAAGCTCAGGTTGAAGAACTCTCCCACCCAGTTAGAAGACTATAACCAGACCTGGCTGGGAATTATGGAACAGGAGATAAGTCGAGCGTGGATTTGCGTGCGCTCAGGGGATCGGCGAGCTAGTCAGGCATGTGGGGGCGTGATAAGACCTCAACTGGAAATTCAATTAAAACTCTGACAAGCAGAACAGCCCGATAAAGAAGAGGTGGGGCAAAGGGCAACATCAAGGTGGGATGTGCCCCAGGCTTTATCTGGTGGCAGGATGTAAATTCTTTCACCTCCATGACTTTGACTACTGAGCTGGTGGGCCCTCCTGCTCCGCTGGCAGTGTAGTTGACAGACCTAACATCTGCATGAACATGCCTGGCGTGAGAAGTGATGCGCCATGTTATCTCAGCGCAACATTTTAATGAAAAGAAGCATGCTAGGGAAAAAATCTTGGGAAATACTCTGCAACATTCAGCACCGACTCAATGCATGCTGATTGCTGTTTGAATGTTGGTTGGGATACACTAGTGATGATTGAATGCTGATTGGATTGTGATTTGAATTGTGTCTTGAAAGGATTCTGGTTTAAATGTCAGCTGGATTCTGGTTTGAATCCTTGTTGGATTCTGGTTTGAATTCTAGTTGAAATGTTCGTTGGATTCTGGCTTGAATTCTAGTTGGATTCTGGTTTGAATTTCAGTTTGATTGCTAGTTGGATTCTGGCTTGAGTTCTAGTATGAATGCTAATTGGATTCTGGTTTGAATTCTAGTTTTAATGCTAGTTGGATTCGAGCTTGTGTTCTACATTTACATCTCTTATCCAGAGCGACTTACAATTGAATCATTTTTACACAGGTAGGTGAAGGTAGTGTTAGGTGTCTTGCCCAAGGATTTTGCTGGTATAGTGTAGGGTGCTTACCCAGGTGATGATTGAACTCCGTTCTACTGTGTAGAAGGCAGAGGTGTTATCCACTACACTGTACCAACCAATTCTACTTTAAATGCTAGTTGAATCCTGGTTTGAATTCTGATTTGAATGCTCGTTGGATTCTGGTTTGAATTCTGATTTGAATGCTAATTGGATTCTGGTTTGAATTCTGATTTGAATGCTCATTGGATTCTGGTTTGAATTCTAATTTGAATGCTCATTGGATTCTGGTTTGAATTGTGTTTTAAGTGCTAGTTGGATCCTGATTTGAATTCTGATTTGAATCCTAGTTGGATCCTGGTTTGAATTCTGATTTGAATCCTAGTTGGATCCTGGTTTTAATTCTAATTTGAATGCTAATTGGATTCTATTTTAAATTGTGGTTTGAATGCTAGTTGGATCCTGGTTTGAATTCTGATTTGAATCCTAGTTGGATCCTGGTTTTAATTCTAATTTGAATGCTAATTGGATTCTATTTTAAATTGTGGTTTGAATGCTAGTTGGATCCTGGTTTGAATTCTGATTTGAATCCTAGTTGGATCCTGGTTTTAATTCTAATTTGAATGCTAATTGGATTATATTTTAAATTGTGGTTTGAATGCTAGTTGGGTCCTGGTTTGAATTGTAATTTGAATGCTAATTAAATTCTATTTTAAATTGTGGTTTGAATGCTAGTTGGATCCTGGTTTGAATTGTAATTTGAATACTAGTTGGATTCTGGCTTGAGTTGTGGTATGAATGATAGTTGGATCCTGTTTGCACTGTGGTGTTAATGCTAGCTGGATTCAGATTTGAATTGTGCAGATCAAATGCCAGCACCTGCATTATCATGGATTTTAGTTTTTTTGAATCCCAGAGACCAGAGTAAGAATCAATTAAGCCTTTGCAGCTCTATTGTATTATTATGCATATGAGCATGAATAAAAATAATCAAATTACTTTTCTTTCAACCTCAGATTACAACGACCTCCCACCAAGATAAAACAACCCCCCTCCACTCTAAATCACATTTGTTTGCTACCTGTACTGAAGGCATCACAGATCGGCCTGTCTGATGAAGTGGAGAGATTAGAAATTGGAAGGTTAATGAAATTTTTATAAAGTGTCCGTCTGGCAGTTTAAAGCTAGATTAAATTGACATGCGATAATTAGAATTAATTGACCTGTGAAATGATGCTGTCCCTGCACAGTTAGGGATTGATAAATAGGAGAGAAAGAGAGAGAGAGAAAGAGAGTGGTGGGGGGAGGGGGGGGGGGGGGCTGATAAAACTCTTCAGCGTCTGTGACGCATTTTAATGCTGAAATTTGAAGTTTCATGGGAATTAGTTTTCCTCTTCTCCTTCACAGGTTTAATGATAACACAAATTGCTTTTTTTTGCCGGCATTCAGTCCCTTATCTCCAACTGTTTCTGAAAAGTTGAACTCTAAAACAACAATTGCACACACAAAACAACGATTATCTGTTTTCTGTTTGGAAAAATTAAGGTGCTCCCTCCATCTTCCAGTTGTCTAACCAGTTTCAACTCATCATTGCTGCTGAATGAGCAGCGTCTAGACGCGTTTAATCACTTCCGTGCAATGTTGTTGGATTTGTGCTTTGTATATTGGTGAGGCATATTAGTCAGATTCCATTTCAGTCCCTAACATTGGGTCCCAAACTCAAAGTCAAGTCTATAGTTACTCTAATCTGTAAGGCCTTCAGTTCAGCTCCTGAAGGCCTGAAGTCCTAACCAATAGGAGAGCTATCTGGCTGTATCTTACTAGAAACCACTGAGAAAAAAATCCTGATTGATTCATTTTTCAACTCAAGGCTTCAGATTCCCCCCCAAAACATATGAATAAGAGTATTATGACCGAACTTACACAGTTTATATATAACAAGTATAATTCTATTAAATTACAGAGGTATTTTTTCAGTGCCTCTAATTCATTCGGCCTTGTAGTTTTAGTGCTGCATTTCAATCCCTTGTACTGGGTCCCAAACCGATTTTGGGGTATAATTCCATTTTCCTGTGTTGGTTCAGATCCTGTTCTGCTTTATTGTTGCTCACACCTCCCACGTTCGAGCTTTAGCCTTTTATTTTTGACCAAAAGAGAAGAACAAACTTTGGTTCCCCTACAAAAAAAGACGTTATGACTACTGTGGAAAACAACAGTTTTGGAGCGGATGCTTTTTTACCCAGTTTGACATTTGACCATGTGTTGATGTTGTTTCTTGTTGATTTCAAACCTCAACAAGACAAAAAAGCATCTCTTTGATAGTGGGGGGTTCTGCTAGCACCTCTAAGGGATTTATAGCAGTATGTTAGTGCTAAGCTAGCACTGGTGCACATGAACATATTAACATAGATTGAACATGGACAATGAAACTTAAAATACATACTGTATGTTTTATTTGAAGCTTGGAACACACAATACCATGTGTTTACCATGCATGTATCAGTTTTACAGTGAGTCTTTCAGTAAAGAATCCTGGCTTAGAGCTGCTGTTTTCCATTCCTAACCACCAACTAAAACTCGGTTAGACTTATTCACAATAAGTAAAATATCTAGAACTTCCAAAAGATCTAGGGTGACTTTTTCTCACAAGACAGGTCCCACTCAAAAACTCTGTAGTTAATCTAATGTGTGAGGCCTTCAGTTCAGCTCCTGAAGGCCTGAAGTTCTAACCAATGGGAGAGCTGACTTGACTCAAAACCACTGAGAATAAAACCCTGCTTGATTAATTTTTCAACTCAATTCTTCAGATTCCTCCCAAAATCATATGAATAAGAGTTTCCTGATGGTACTTGCAGTGTTTAAATGTAACAAGTATAGTTGTGTTAAATTACGGACATGTATTTTTTAATTACAGTGCCTCTAATTCATTCGGCCTTGTGGTTTTAGTGCTCTCGGTCCACCATTGGAGAGGACACAGACGCACGTCCGAACTTTTGCAGAATGACAAAAGTGAACCCTTAGGCCTGCAGCATGCCAAACAGCTCATCGGATGATTTCGCCCTGCATGCCAAAGACGTTTATTGGAAATGTTTCATGAAACCAGCTCGGTGTTCATTGCCATTCCGCTCACGCTCCTCCAGAAACGGCTGCTTGCTTTTATTCTTTATTGCCGCTCCCTCTTCTTCATAACTATCACCGCCACTTATCTCCCTCCTGCGTCCTGTGTTCATTTGGTCCACGTCCTCGCCTCTCGCCAGGAGACTGCACGGCTTGTATAATTCACAGCCGCGCGATTATGATTTGGTAAGGCGCTACCTTTACAGCTTGTTATTATGCTGATGGCTTTCTTTCCCCCCTCCGTTTTTGTGACATTGCATAAAGTGAAACGTAGCATGAAAATGTCATTAATATGCAAATGAGCATGGGCTCTGAGTGCGGTTAAAGACAGGTGGCCTGTTCGGGCTCCTATTATCCCACCGGCACCCGAGTCGCCCCGCTGCGCAGGTGTTGTTAAAAAACAGGTCGACGCCGATACATTAAATTAACGCCACTCGGCGGTGAAAACACATTCCGCAGCTGTAGAGCTCTGACAATGGGACTAATGCACTCAGGCATTTGTACACAGATGTAAGAAGAGTAAGTACAGAGGGGAAAAGGCTCAAAAGGCAGGACAGCAGCCCCTAAGGCAGCTGTTGGAGAAAAAAACAGGGTGTCAGTGGGAGCCGAGAGGGTTTTTTTCTTTTATTGTTTATTCATTTTTGGCTCATTCTCTGGAAAAAAGTGAGGCTTTACCCAGAAAAGGGAAGGACGCCAGCTAGAACAAATTCCTCGAAATGCTTGAAGTTATCTTTAGAGAAGACTGGTGATAAAATATGACCCTTGGGGGGGAAATGAGTGCTGCCTGCCTGACAATTAAAGCATTTGTTCAAACAAAAATAAACAAATAAATAAATAAATAAAGAAGGGGTACATAGATAAAGTACACACAATGTAGGCCTCAAGCCCTTTGGCAAAATTATGACTGTTTTAGGAGTCCTAAAATGGAATGTTCAGGTATTTCTTTTAATAAAATGAACCGTCTTAAGGTACAGAGTCACTCTTAACAAACAACTTTGAACCACTCCAGTAAAACGAGCCATATAAGAATTTGTTCATTAAAGTATTGTGGAATCTTTAAAGGCCTCTGCACAGTATGGTATTGTTCATTTAAGGTCAGTGTTTAGCTTTAACCTTCTATTGCACAATGTTGACTCAGGGCAACAAAGTCATTTTCCTGCCTTTACAATATCATTATACATATTTAAAGACAATATTAGTAATTAGTTGTCCCAATAAAGGGACAAGTTTGAGTAAGTCAATAAAAAGCATGTATGTGGTCATACTATCCCTTAGTGGGCACCTTTAAACCTCTTTTTAAACATCAATTTTCAATTTTTTCGGTATGAGTGTTTGCAGAAATATGTTTGTTGCCTGGAAGCAACATTGTGTGACCGTGGAATGGATCTAGCCAGTCGCAAGCCAGATCTCACTACTTCAGGAAACACGGCTCTATATCATTTCTTCCCATTGTCACACAATGTTGCCTTAAGACAACACACTGCAGAAAGACCCCTGCACACATTATTATCATTATTATTTTAATGTTCTTGAATTTAATATTTGAGTCTGAAAAAATAAATCAATGACCATTTTATGCAAGAAAAGTGAACTGATTTTTTTTATTGCTCTCATAATGCATGAAGTAGAGGGTTAACAAACACATTCATCACTCAATTAATCATCAAGAGAATTGGTACTCAATCAATATATGATTAATTGTCTTTCTTGCTATTTTTGGAGCAAAATTGCATTTAAAGTGATAGTTTGACAAGAAGAAATTAATAAATCAACAAATTACATAAATTTAGACCTCCAGCTACTGTTCGTAACTATGTGACAGATTATATGAGAGCTGTTATGAGCTGTCACTCAATCAAAATCACAAAAAAAAATTCTAAAAACTGAAAAAATTCATAAAATTTCTCAAAGTCACATTGAACATAACTTAAGAGAAAGATTTTGCTGATACCTGCAAATCCCTTAGACTGATTTACCAGTGGTGGATGAAGTACACAAATCATGTACTTGAGTTAAAGTCGAGACCCCCAAGGTAAAATATCACTCCAGTAAAAGTAGAAGTTCCTCCCTTTAGACCTCCACTTGAGTAAAAGTACTAAAGTATTTACCTTCAAATGTACTTAAGTACAAAGTAAAGGTACTAAAAGAGTAATTCTGGCTCTGATGTCCTGTTATCATTTTTATAACCAGACTGGCTTCATGAACTCATTTCAGGTGAAAGTCCTCCAGCGTCTCTCTTGGTAAACCAGTCTTTTAATAGAACGTCATTAATTAGTGACGCTGACGTCTATTAAAATGATCAGAAGCACAAAACACTGAAGGTAAACAGTTTCCATCAGGGAGAACCGAGTGGCTCTGAAATCACTTTTACACACAAGCAAAGTTTCAGTTTCAGATTTATTTACAACTTTTGTACAACTATTTACAAGTTTATTAAAAACTGGCTCTAAACTCAGGATCACAAAGTTTTACGCTGCTGCGCTGACGTTGAACCGCGTGCTGCACTGGGTCGGTATGACCAACAGGTCAAAACCAGCTCTAAACAAAGTGACCGCTGGGCCCTGATTGGTGCTCTGGCTTCACATGTTTATTTATACACATATAAGCCAAAAGGAATGACAGATTTCACAAAATGTAGCAGAGTAAAAAGTCAGATATTTGACTTTGAAATGTAGTAGAGTGAAAGTAGAAAATCGCCCAAATTGGAAAAACTTTAAGTACAGAAACGAATTACATTTACTTAGTTACTGTCCACCACTGTGATTTACACACGTATTCATATGCATTCACATATTTTCGTCAAATACATTTAGTATATAGTATAAATGTATACGTGCATATATACTGTGAGTTTTATAATGAGCTTAATATTTAACAAAAAAACTTTATTAAAAAAATTCTGTCTCACGTTTTCATGTCTTTACCATTGGGTTTTAGTCCAGAGGAGGAGCCTTATTTTGGCCACACCCCTGCTATTTACAGCAGGAAGTGAGACTGCATCCCTGCCCCTCGTGGCCACAAGGTGAGCAATTAAATCCCATTATTTTGAAGTCAATATGTGCCAAAGTTAAATTCTTGGAATGCTGAGTGGAAAATTGGCCGAGGAAAGGTGGTGTAACACAGTGGTAAACACGCCCCTGTCCCAACTTCTTTGGAACGTGTTGCAGGCATCAAATTCAAAATGAGTGAACATTTGCAAATAATAATAAAGTTTATCCGTTTGAACATTAAATATCTTGTCTTTGTAGTGTATTTAATTGAATACAGCTTGAAAAGGATTTGCAAACCATCGTATTCTGTTTTTATTTATGTTTTACACAACGTCCCAAATTCATTGGAATTGGGGTTGTAGATTCAAGATTTAAGAGTTTTATTGTCATGTGCACAGCAGAACAGGCAGTTACACTGTACAATGAAATTCTTACTTTGCTGTTCCTCCATTCACCAAACATAATCTTAAGAGGATAAAAAAGAAAATATAAGAATAACTCTAAAAACAGTAGCAAAAAGTAAAAGTAAAAATATACAGTATGTGCAAAGTTGAAATAAAATTATGCATATGTGTAAATATGTAGAAATAGGTCACTGACAGTGAATATGAGCAGCAGCCTGATCAGTGGGATAGAAATGGAAAACAGTGACGGCAGCTTTATACCAGCTCACCACTGAAAGAGTCACTGTGAAACTGCTTCAAAATAAAATATTTGCTAACCTGACTGTCACAAGCTTCACTAAAAAATCAAATATCTTTTGGGAATTTCAGATATCTGTGTTGAATAATCTAGACATTTTCCATTCCACCTTAAGTGCTTCAGCAGTTACACGTGAAGATGTAAGCAATGTCACTGAGGTGGGTTTTCTCCTCAGTTTTTTTACAGCTATGGCCTGAATTGAAGGCCTGGCTCTAACAATCATGGTTCACCACTTAAAATGTCATTACTGTAACCAATGCTGTAAATATTTATTGCAGTAACTGCCTGGAAGCTCTGGTGCTCATACATTACTGTAAATTTACAGTATATTTCAGTACAGTACAGTCATTTTAAGGTGTCTGTAGCTTTTAGGCTGTAGGAGTTGTAAAGCACGCCTACTCCAGTGGTGCTTGAATCAAATCGTATTTTCTCCATTTGTGAGCAGAATGTTTCTGGATTTGACATGTAGACAGTAAAATCTGAGTGAGCTGCTTTTATATTTCTCTATGGCGCGTCATATGCCCATCAAATGGGAACCCATATATAAATCCCCAGCCATTCATCATGTACAGCTTTTCTGTAGGCCTATCAATTCCCTTCCATCACTTCACTCTGCCTTCCTTTGTCAGATCGGGGCAGCGGCGACGTGTTCCCCGGATAAAGACAGCTAATAATTTATCCCACGCGGATTCGCCGAATGATCTGTCTCCGACACCGTCGAGGACACGCAGATAAAATCGTTTTCTCACTCAGTGGTTTTCCATTTGCTTTGGGTGTGGGGGTGTGTGTGTGGGGGTGTGTGTGTGTGGGTGTGTGTGTGGGGGTGTAGGAGTGTAGGAAGTAAATCTCAGTGGTGTAAAACCTGTAAGAAACAGAGTATGGGCAGGGTGGGCCACAGTTCATGCTGATTTAACTGCTAGCCTATTTCAAGTTAAGTCAAGTGGCTTTTATTGTCATTCCATCTCATTCCATGTCATTCCACAAGTACACAGTGGAGTGAAATTACGTTCCTCCAGGAACAACACGGTGCAACAAGGAACACAAAGTACAAAGTGCAACCGTGCAGACATCGTGTGCAAACAAAAAACTAAACTAGAAACAATAAATACGATAAATTAAAGAGACAGTAGGCACAGTAAACAGACAGGACAGTGCAGCACCGACACAGCACTCATTCTGGACATGAGGTTGTGGAATTAGGTGCAGAGATGTTTAACATGCTGTGATCTGTAAGTCACGCAGTCAGATGACAGACATAAACAGCAGTTACTGAGGTAGAAAAACACCTTAAACACAGTTTAGCAGCAATGTGCCAGATAGTGCAGGTAGAGCATCAAAAGAGTTGTGTGTGTCAGTTGTGTGCAGAGTCTGTCAGTGGTGGCATGGATGCTCTGGTACCTTCAGCCAGATGGTAGCAGTGAAAAAGTCTGTGTGAGGGATATATAACTTCATAAATGCATATAATGTTGTTGTAGGAAAAAAGTGTATCTCTGATATAATAACTTTACAGTAATAGGGTAGAAAACACATTCTTGACTTTTAATGGATGTACAGTACTGTGTAAAAGTCAGACCACCACTGATTTGTTTAATTTCCAGTCCGAAACAGCCATTAAGTACAAACGATCTATTTAAGACTTAGATTAAGAAAATATCATTGTTTTAGTATTTTAAGTTTTCTTTCTGACTTCATTACAGCTTCCATTCAGGAGACTCTCTTTCAGTTTCTCAAAGAAATCCGCAGGGATGTTTTTTCACATCTACAAAGTTCAGTCTTAGAAGTTGGTAGCATTTTCTGCTTCTCAAGTAATTCTAAACACATTCAGTGACGTTGAGGTCTGGACTCTGGGGTGGTCAGTCCATGTTCGGAGAAATACCAGCAGCTTCTTTGTTTGATGTAACTGCTTCCTTTTCTCAGTAAGAGCTACACATCCTTTCAGGTCCATTGCGCTGGACTTATAAAACAGTGGAAGGATGGACAAAAACACCTTGAAGTGGCTTGATTTTCTCCTCTCTCTCAAAGATGAAAGTACTATTTGTCTGATAGGCGCAGTTTTGGTGGTGTTCCAGGTGGTTGTTAGGAGTCACTTTTTAATATTTTTTTTATAGCTTTTAATCGATTTTGTTGAACTCCTGATTTGAAAACCTTTGTTTTTTTACGTGTTTTTTCCTTCAAGTGCAAGTGGATTGTCTTAAGCCACACCACGACGAACACCTCTCATATACTTTACTTTGGCCACTTTATTAGAAACGCCTAATTTGGAGGTGTAATGTTACAGAACCAGCCAGATACTTACGGCAAAAGAAATAAAATAACAGAGGCTGTACTTGTAAAGGGTTTGACAAGAATTGTAGTCGGTACACAGGCATAGGTCAAATAGGTCCAAAAGAGGCAAAAGACAAAAAAGAACAAACATAAGTCAGAAAATACAAAAACAGGGCCGAATACGCTCAATGGCAAACAATAGCAAACAGGAAACACTCAGTAGCTCTACTATGAGGAGGAATATCTCACAACTAAACTAATCTAAAGCCTGCACTGTAAAAAAAAAAAAGTAAGATGTCTGGCAGCAAAATAAGCCAAACAGTTCCCCTAATTTTACAGTAAAATTCTGTACAGTGGATTACTATAAAATTACAGCTTTCCCCTGTAAATATTCTGTGTAATTTTATGGCCAAAGTTTAGTAGAATTACAAATTTTCTTCATTAAAAAACAGCTTTAGAATATATTAAAATCACAGAAATACTGCATAAATGTATAAAAATCTGCAATTAGAGTTGCTATCTTTTAAATAACAGTGTAATTAAGTTATTTCATAGAATTATTTAATCTATTTACAACATGCACTTTTCAAAGTACAGAATTTTAAAGTAAAATAAAGAAACATTATTTAAATTATCGGTCACTTTACTGTCTTTTCAATCCTATTAAACATTTATAAACAGACATAGTCTGTCAATAAAAGTTCTTATCCTACAAATTTACAGTGGATAACAGCTAAACGTTGGTTGATCGGCTTACCAAAAATTACAATGTACTGTTTATCCACAAGATACCGCTGTTACAACATTGGATTCTACTTGTTAAACACAGAAATACAATGCAAAATGACATATAATTTATATTTTTTATTTTATCATTCAGTATATTCACAGAAATTTATACAGGATACAGGAGTCAATATACTCAATTGCATGAACATTCTGCACAATTACCTTTTACTTCAGCAGATAGAAGAATGATGTAATTTTACTTTATTTTTACACTATTGATCTTTCAAAACAATGTAAAACCGTTGGCCAGAACAATAAAACCTCAACAATAATATATACTTTCAATCTTTTAATTTTGACAGTTGAACTTAAACAATCGTGACATCACCCAGCAACCTAGCATTCAAAATAAACACCAAATGGGGGCAAAAATATAGCTACTGTGAATCTTTCTACAGTTTTAAAGATTTACAATGCCTGTCTAAAACATAAACAATAATGTGATTAAGAAAACTAATTACTGCCTGTATCATTGTTGATGTGTCTGTAGTGTGGACTGTAACTGCATGCACTTATTGAAAGATTCAGATTGGAACTGTATGAGAAAAAAGTTTCTTGATTTCACTTAAACATGCTCAAAACAAAGCCAGCCACTTGAAGGACTAAGCAACCACACTACACTCAGGACTTAGCTACACTGAATATGCCTCTAGAATGAGGACTTTTAGCTAATACAAAGCACAAGGGTCAATAACAGAACCTAGTACTGCGGCAGTTTTTACAGTCCTTAAAAGGGGCCTACACACAGCTGTTAAGGGTATTTTTAACAATGGCAGTAAGATGGAAAGTGTGTTGACAATACAAACCCGAAAGAATGGACCAAAATTCCACTTACAAAACTGTAACAATTAGTATCTTCATGTCTTAAACTATTAAAAAGTGGTAATAAGAGAAAAGACAATGTAACAGAGTGGTAAACACGCCTCTGTCCCAACTTTTTTTGAGTGTGTTGCAGGCATCAAATTCTAAAATTATTTTAAAGAAGTTGGTCAGTGAACACATTGGAAACTTTTGTCAATTGATCTGGATTCAAGAGAATGGACAAATTACAGATTCCTTTTTTATTGCATTTTACAAAGTGTCCCAACTTTTCTGGAAATGGGGTTTGTATTTTAAGGATTGGGACTTCATGCTCACATCAAATATCTCATAGAACGACATGTCTCTGTTCATTCTGACTGTGCACTTTTGTTTTCTTCAGTCTCAGTCCACTCACCCTTAACCGTCTCTACATAACAGTTTAAAGATCAACTCGGCGAAAGATGACCGTCATCTTAGGAGGCATCCATAAGGAGGATAATTCCAGGCTTGGGACGCTCTGGACGGTTTCTCTCAATTATCATGTTAGCTACCATTAAAGCAGTGACCTCTGCCTCACTTGTGGAAAAAGGAAATCAAACATTTCTCTGTTTTAGCCTGTAACCTGTACACATTCAAATCAATTTAGCGTACCACTCTCACGTAAAATGCAAAAAACCGGAAATCATGGTAACTGTTGTTGTTACTGGTATCATCCGTAATTGTAGTATTAATATCTGAATTAGCTGATCAACTGGAAGTTACTGACTGTTGCTCTATGTCATTGTAACTCTAACCTTTAAGATTTTGTGGTCTGATAATTTCTTTAAAAAATAAATCATCTGGAATCATACTATGTGCAAGTTGTAGCGAGAGCTGAATGATTTTGGGAAAATATCTACTTGCAATTTTCTGACCAATATTGCAATAAGTTAAGTTAAGTTATTTAAATGCAGTTATCTTCTACAAATTAATTTAAAAATACATTTTTTTGGCCAAGACGAACAGAAGATCCACTTTTTCTGGCTTAAACAATGAGTGAGC
>NC_051219.1:10334403-10339403 GCF_015220715.1 Pygocentrus nattereri | reverse complement strand
GGGGCGGCTGGGCTGGGATCTGCCTGTGTGGTTCAGTGTGTGAACAGGGACTCTGGGGCGCCGTCCTGGGATCTGCCTGTGTGGTTCAGTGTGTGAACAGGGACTCTGGGGCGGCTGGGCTGGGATCTGCCTGTGTGGTTCAGTGTGTGAACAGGGACTCTGGGGCGGCTGGGCTGGGATCTGCCTGTGTGGTTCAGTGTGTGAACAGGGACTCTGGGGCGGCCGGGCTGGGATCTACCTGTGTGGTTCAGTGTGAACGGGGACTCTGGGGCGGCTGGGCTGGGATCTGCCTGTGTGGTTCAGGCACTGACTTATGAGACAGCATAAGCAGC
Source organism: Pygocentrus nattereri (assembly GCF_015220715.1). NCBI lineage: Eukaryota > Metazoa > Chordata > Actinopteri > Characiformes > Serrasalmidae > Pygocentrus > Pygocentrus nattereri. The sequence continues at coordinate 10,339,071 of NC_051219.1, read as the reverse complement.
ACAACATGAGTCAGTGGCCTTCAGTTTTGGACACAGCCAGTTTAATCAAATAATGGCACTCAATGCATCTCTTCAAGTATCAGCAGAGATACAACCATATTGGTTTGTGTTTTTACACTATTTATCAACCCCCCCAGCTATTTTTCACTGCCCGGTTTCTGACCTGAGGACCACCACTCTTGACACAGCAGACTGGTAGTGTGGCAGTGCTGGTACGCATGTTGATGGTATTCTTACAATCATCAGTGTCACTGCTTGGGTAAGAGTGGTCCACCACCTGACAATTTCCAGCCAAGCATGTCTCTGTGGACAGAAACTGACCACCAACAAAGAGCTGGTGCGGTGCAGCAGCAACAAGGTGGAGCCACAAGAGAGATGTTTCTAATAAAGTGGCCGAGTGAATGTATGTTGTATTGAAAGTCTTCAGTCTTTGAACTGGAGGCTAAAACCTCTGCGTCTTCAGTGCTTGCTGGCTTTTACATTGTGTAGCTGTACAGAAAGAATGAGGTTGCCATGGCCACTGAATTGTTTCCAGCAGTAAATACCTATTGGCCATGTTTTCTCTTTTTCAAGGGCCAAAAGAGCAAAGCTTCTTTGCGAGCGGAGATGCTGCTGTAAAAGCCACGCTGACCTGTGTGGTGCAGGCAGTGGGCCGTTTTTAGATGAGCATTTTAAGGTGTTTGTGGGTCCAGATTGAGCTCAGGTTTGGATTCAATTACACTGTCAGAAGTGATTCTTCACAAATCCCCCTTTTCTTTTCATCCAGGAGCAGGTTTAACACCTTAGACCCTGAGGGGCTGGATGTGGTCCCACATTTTTAGACGACCTGTTAATCTAATATGAAAATGCACCATTCAACATAATGAGAAACTGTAGCGTACAACTCCATGAAAATAAATGAAAATTTGTCGTGCTGTTTATTTATTTATTTTGTATAATTGCTCACTGTTACCGTAGATGTCATGCAACTGAGGTAGCATGGTGGTGGTCATTTCCAAGCTGATTAGCTTTAGTTTTCCGTATTGATTGGCCACAACAACCTGGTCTAGTTCAGTAGTGAAGCAGTGTAAAGTAACATTAAAGTCACAAATCTAAACCTCAGCATAAACTCAATAAGCCTGCCTATTATTATTATTTTTACCAACATTCTGTAAAGCTTGTCTGGCCTAGCAACAGTTGCCATGGAAAAATGCATTTGTGGGTGGAGCATGGATGGGTTCAGTTACTCACTGTCATAAATACATAATTCATACCTTAATTTTGTAGAAGCTACTGTATGATTCATGATACACTGTAAATAATAATACACAAGAAATTCAACTATATAGCAAATTTCTAGCAAATATTACTTATTATGTCTAATTCTGAACTTTCTGAATTTCTATTTACTTAGGTCAAAATTATTCCTTGTATTTTTATGAATCAGTTCATAATCAGCCAACTTTTTAAAAACATATCTAGTAAAAGTTCATAGGAGTTACTGAATAATTAATACTCATTGCACAATAATTTATAGTAGGTACTGATAATAATGTAATAATGATAATATTGAAAAAATATTATTAGTGAAACGTATTAGTTACAAAATAATTTGTGGTAGTTGTTGAGTAATTGATAGTAGTTATGGATATTTTATAGTAGTTACTGAATAATTATATGGTAGTTACTGAGTAATTACAGAATAATGACATACCATTTACTGATTAATTGATGTTATCAATTAATAACATAGTAGATACTAAGTAATTGATAGTAGTTATGATGTAATTACACAGTAGTTATTGAATAATGACAGTTATTTATAATTGATTGTGGTTATAAAAAGATTATATAGTAGTTACAAAGTCATTAATGGCAGTTATAGAATAATTACATAGTAGTTACTGAGTAATTAATTAGAGTTACAGCATAATCTACAGTAATTATTGAGTTATTGGTAGTAGACAAATTGGTAGTAGTTACTGAGTAAATACTGAGTAAATACTGAGTAAAAGCAAAAAACAAAAACTGATTCAATGATACCAATACAAGAGTACATCGATTAAAAAGTCATTTACAAAGTAAGAATATGAAAAAAAGAAAAGTATTGGTACAATTCATAGTTTGTTGTTTAACCGGTAATTTGAATGTATGCGTATTTAGTGAAAATGAATGTGTATAAAATGCTGAAAATGGTGCAAAAAGAAGACTGCAGCAAACAAACGTGTAGGATAGGGATACTTTACTGACAATTTCCTGACAAACATTTACGAACGCTTTCCTCTCATGAGCACAAAAACCCTTTTCGGAACATCACCACGAGTATCGGGATATTAGTCTTGGTGCCACTTGTTATCAGATTGATAAGAAAATCGATGACATCGCTCATCCCTGCTGATCAATACTGCATCAACAGCTCTTTCCGCCACCTCATCCTGATCCCCACAGAGATGCACTCCCACTGCCCCCTACAGGCCAGACCAGTCACTGCATCACTGAGTGAGCAGCAGACTCGGAGCTGTGGACCGGTTCGTACGGGGTTACTGCAAGGTTATTTAAAGCACTTTCTCTGAGTGCCTTTATTTTTAGAACCTGCATTGCAGATGAGACATAGGCAGCCATCTCTGAACCCGCCCAGATATACATACATTAACAGAGAGAGAGAGAGAAAGAGAGAGAGAGAGATGAGATATAGAGATGATGCTTTAAACAATGATGCAACACCTTTATTTTACAGATGTGTGGTTACAGAAACTTAAGCCTAAAGATGCGGATTATAACTGTTTAGTTTTCACCTTTAAAAGGCTGTTCTGTGAGGTTTAGGCCTTTAAAGTTTACCCTGTATCTTGACAGAGAGAGAGAGAGAACAAGCACTGAACTTCAGAGCAGCTGATCTCTCTCTCTCTCTCTCTCTCTCTCTCTCTCTCTCTTTCTCAGAAATTCATTACACTTCCAGCATTCTTGGAAAGTCTTACACGTGCTGATGCAATCATAAAATTTTTTTGGCCAAACAGTAGAGATTCATTGTGGTAACCTGCCCAGCAAAAGCCGTCACTTTAAATGGCCCAAATCATGGGAAACTGAATTATCTTTGCTCTTTTGAAAGAAGCAGTTTACTATAACTTGTAAATGCTGTTCATGTTACATTCAGTCCATTCAAACTAAGCTGCGGCCTGTTTTTGTATTTGCTGGTTTTGTGATGTCACAAAAAACCACCTCATTTACATGCACCAGCCTATTCAGCCTACAGTAGTTAGTTTAGCCCTACTCACACTGAAGTTATAAAGGGTGTTTCAAAGCCAGACTGCTTTTGCAAAGAGGCACAGAACAGGGCCAATCAGAACTAAGCTCATTTACATACGTACATGTTGTACGCAACAGCTGAGGACTGCCATCTCCCCTTGAGGGATCTCTGCTGATACTTGAGGAGATGCACTGAGTGTCATGATGTGGCGATACTGGCTGTGTCTGAAACTGAAGGCCGCTGACTCCATGTTGTGCTGCCTGTGCTGTCTCATAAGTCAGTGCCTTAGAAGGCAGTGTTGCGATGAAGGTACCTGCGACCAAATCGGAAGGCAGTGATCTGTCACGTTGTTGCCATGCGTAGTTCTAAAGTGGTGGCCGGGGTACCCAGGGTGGTGGGATCCTGCCCCTGAAATCTGATTGGCCATGACAGGTGCCATCCCAAAATTTCTGCCATGCCATAAGCTTCCACCTGGCTCTGGGATATGTGATTGTGAGGACTCTCACCCCCCATGCTCGCACGTTCACCATCCCCAGTTGCACGTTCTGACTTCATCCCTGCCCTCTACTTTGCCTTAGCCCCTTTATCTCAACAAAAATCGGGACACCCTACCCCTAGACGTGAACATGCAGAACAGAGGGCTAAGGGCTCAGTGGTAGGGGCAAGGGGTGAAATGGGATTGGGCCTAAAAGTGCTTGAAGATAAACATCCTGAAAACTGTTTTCACTGGGGTGTGCCTTGACAAATAGATCCCTCACCACTGTAGCTTGGTTGTGAACTAGAGAAGTTCACTTTAATACAATGCTGTGCCTCTTTGCTAGTTGTGGTGTCCAGGGCACTCGGTAAAGTTGTTTTATGGAGGCTGAGTGGGAGCAATTAAACGCAATAAGTGCTGGTTTCTTTAGCCTGTCCATTTAGGGATGTGTGATGCATCGTTGGTGTTGAACATGAAGATCCGCTCTGCAAAACCTGTCTCAGACAGAATCCTTGCAGGCAGCCTTTATGCTTCGCTGTCTAAATGTAGGATGCACTTTCAAGCACATTCTTTCCAGTGGGATGCGCGGCACAGACCCCTGCAGGGGTAAACGGAGTGCGCTGAGGATGGCAGGCGCGCAGGATCATACAAAGTTCAAATGTTTTCAACTTTTGCGCTTCAACCAAGCCAAGTTAGCTTTTCCGTCCATGTTGGAGACGCAGCCAGACACGCCAACTGCTCTCCTGGCTTGTCAATCATCTTTATTGTTGGGATGCTTAAAAGCTTGTGTGCGGATGTTTGTGATGTTTTAGTCGATCTGTCGAGAGAAACCTGGACCTGTGGGAGTGACTCCTGAATGGCTCATGCTAATGCTAAGTCCAGTTTGACTGTGTTTGGCCTGAGATTCAGGTACAGGCAGAAGACCATAAAGCAGTGACCCAGCCAGCAACGTCTAATGTAGAAATCTCTT